>NW_007232196.1:24369-60482 GCF_000164805.1 Carlito syrichta | reverse complement strand
CTTCTGCTGTGCCAAGACATACAATTAGGCAGAGAAAAGACTTTGGGGTTTTCTCAAGTATTTTCTGAGCATGTGAACAGTTTTAGGTACACACGTTGCTTTCTAGATTCCCAGGAATCTGTCAGAGCTTTTCAAAGTCTTTATGCCCCAGAGCATCTCATTCCTCAGTATTTTTTCCTAAGGTTTTTGGTTAGTTGATTACTAATCGCAGCTATTATATACTGCTCAGGTTAACTATAACTAATATATTTTCCTTTAAATATTTTTGACAACCACACCCTGGGTAACCACCTCAAATTAGGTGAGAAATTACCAGATAAAGGACCTTCAAGCTGTTCTTCTGAGAAGCAACCAGATAAGTAAAAACAAGCAACCATCATTTTTTCCAAATGAGGATTGTTTTGTTTCCTCTAGTATTAGTACCTGTGCCAAGAATGTGAACTGCTATCTTCACAGTCACCATTAAGCTGGGAAGTAGAGATCAGACCAGAGTAATTTAAAACATTTGAAAGCTCTCTGTTCTTTCTAAGATTCAATTGTTTCTTCTGATTGTTTCCTTAATTGCTGTAAACTTTTGATTAGTTTCCAGTGTAATGAAAAAGTTGATTATGACAAGTTTTGCCCGTTTTTTAATGCTTTCCTGGAGGGACAGAATTTTGAGTTTCTTACTCTGCTTTTTTCATTGATGTCACTCTGAGAAGCTATTAATTGTGTGTGTGTGTGTGTGTGTGTGTGTGTGTGTGTGTGTGTGATATGTCTCATAATATTCACTTTACTGAATTATCTGACTTATTCTAAGCATAATATGGTTAACTTTTGTGTATGTGTTTTCTTTGTGTCATCATGTAAGCCACAAGAAATTGCCTTTCTGTCTTTTCTTTCCCACAAATATACTTTTTAATTACACTCACATTTCTACAGTAATTAGTGACTCCATTGCAAAATTAAATAATAGTTACTGTGAGGCATCTTCATATTGTTTCTAATTTTATTGGAAATATAGATTATTGCACAATTATAGTTGATTTCTATTTGTTTGAGGTATTTTAACAGAATAAAAATGTACTTCTCATTTTTTCAGTAAGATAACATGGTTATTGGCTTTTGATAAATATTTTAAAATAATTTTGGGGTATGTTTTCTAGACCTCCCAATTTTATTTTCTTTTTCACCTCTAATATTCTATTTATTTATTTATATTGTATTTTTAGGATGTGGGGTACAATTCAGGATTAGGTATATAAGTAGACATTGTACAGGTAAAGTTTGAGCCCTAGTTTGGTCTCCACTTTGCCTGGTTTGAGATCAGGGCACTTGCCCTTATTGATGTTGTGTCCCCTCTGCCATCCCAGCAGTATTCTGCTGTTGCCAATCCCTTTCTTACACTATTATGGTAAATGTTCTGGATCCACTTATGAGTGGGAACATATGGTGTTCTGTTCTTTGTTTCTGTGATAGGTCACTAAGTATTACAGACTCTAAATCCAGCCAAGTTGTTATGAACCCCATATATTTGTCCTTCTTTATGGCTGCGTAATATTCCATTGTGTATATGTACGACATTTTTAAAAATCCATTCCAGTTTCAATTGGCAGCACAGTTGGTTTCATGTTTTTGCTATTGTGAACAACGCTGTAATAAACATGTGTGTGCAGATATCTTTTTTGTAGAATGGGATTTGAGTTCCTCCAGTAGGGGGATTGCTGAGTCATATGGAAGTTCAATTTCTAGTTCTTTTAGAAATTACCACATTGTTTTCCATAGAGGTTGCACTAGTTTGCATTCCCACCAGCTATGTAGAAGCATTCTCTTTTCTCTGAATCCTCATCAGAATCTGTATTGTTTGTTTTATTAATGATGGCCATTCTAACTGGGTTTATGTGGTATCTCAATGTGATTTTGATTTACATTTCTCTGATGATTAGTGAGGCTGAGCACTTTTTTATATGTTTGTTGACTGCCCATATATCTTCTTTTGAGAAGTGTCTATTCATGTCTTTTGCCCACTTTTTAATGGGGCTATTTTTTTTTTCCTTTTGGCATATTTGAGTTCCTATAGATCCTGGTTATTAGGCCTTTGTCAGATATAGAGTTGCCAAATATTTTTTCCCATTCTGTGGGCTGTCTCCCTGCATTCTTGATGGTTTCTTTTGGTTTGCAGAAGCTTTTCAGTTTAATGAGGTCCCGCTTGTCTATCTTGTCTCTTATGACATGGATATTGGGTATTAATCAGGAATTGGTTGCCTACTCTGATTTCTGTAAGGGTGTCTGCAGCTTTTTCTGAGATTATTATTATTTGAGGTTTTATGTTTAGGTCTTAGAACCATTTAGAGTTGATTTTTGTGTATGGTGATAGGTAGAGGTCCTGTTTCAATCTTCTGCATATGGTCAGTCAGTTTTCCTAGCACCATTTACTGAATAGGTTCTTCTCTCCCCAGTAGTTTGTTGGTGGAGGCTTTATCGAAGATGAGTTCATTGAGAAATTGAGATTTTGCTTCTGGAATCTCTATCCAGCTCAATTGATCCATATGTCTGTCCTTGTACCAATACCAGGCTGTTTTGATTACTGTAGCCTTGTAGTAGAGTTTGAAGCCTGGACGTGTAATACCTCCTGCTTTGTTTCTCTTGCTAAGGATTGTTTTGGATATTTGTGGTCATATATGTTTTTGTATGAATTTCTGTATTGTCATTTCCAGGTCTGAGAAGAGTGATGTTGGTAGCTTAATAGGTATTGCATTGAATCTGTAGAATGCCTTTGGTAGTATAGGCATCTTAACAATGTTGATTCTTCCTATCCATGAGCGTGGAATATTTTTCCATTTGCTTGTGTCTTCTTGGATTTCTTTGAGCAATGTTTTGTAGTTTTCTTTGTAAAGGTCTTTCACTTCTCTGGTTAGGAGGACGCTGAGATATTTAATTTTCGTGTGTGTGTGTGGCTATTGTAAATTGGAATGTGTTTTTTATTTGGTTCTCTACCTATTTGCTGCTGGTGTATAAGAATGTGACTGTGTTTTGCACATTTATTTTGTATGCTGAGACTTTGCCAAAGTCCTTTATCAGTGCAAGGAGTTTTTTGACAGATTTTCTTGGAGTTTTGATGTATAGAATTATATTGTCCCACCCCTGTGGAGGACCTAGGCACCTGCCCCCCAGACCTATGTGTTCCACCCCTAACTGAAGCACCCCACCAGGTCCAAACTGCCATCGCCCATGCAGGCCCTCGGCACCACCCCTTGGATCTCTGGGCCCCCTCCCTTGTTGATGCGCCCAACCCCAGCCTCAAGCCGCCACCCCACAGAGGCCCTAGGTGCCCACACACCAGAGCTACATGCTCCACCCCTGACTGAAGCACTCCACCAGACCCAAAGCCGCTACCACGCCTGGCAGTCTCATATGCCAAATCCCCCGACTTGCCCCTGGCCATAGCAGGACCAGAGAACAGCTGGAACTTGAGACCAGGCAGAGACCTGCATTGCCCCATGAGCTTCACCCAGCTCTGTGCAACCTCCAGCTTGGGACCTAAGAACAAAGAAAGAAAAAGAGGTCCAAGCTGCATAAGTGACATGCTGACCTACAGCGCCTGGCTGTCTTGCACTCCACCTCTCCCAGTTGAATCCAGCTGCAGTAAAACCTGAGATCATCTGGAGCCCTGTGACCAGTCAGAGATGTGCAGTGACTTGCCCACCCAGCTCTGCCCAACCTTTGTCTTGGGAGCTAAGACCTCATGTTTATGTAAGGGAACAGTACATCTTAAGGAGGTTGGTCAGCTTGTGTGTCTGTATGATTGTATGTCCTAGTTTGTTTGTTGTTGTCCCTGTTTTTTGTTTGTTTTTGTTTCTGTTTTCTCTTACTCTTATTTGTCTTCAGGTCTATTTTTATTTATTAGTGGATACCTTTGTCTGTTTTCCCTTTTACTCTCCTCTGTCTCCACCTTCCACTTCTCCCCCTCCATGTTCCATTTCATTCCCTTTTTGTACATCATTTTACTTCAGAGAGCAAACCAATACCCCCACTTCATGAACAGATTATAAGGCAGTGGGAAGCAGGATCCAGCATATCCATACACCTGTCAGTGGACACTGGGATCTGCAGATAAATTTTGAATCACAGCTCCTCCCTCAAATAAAGCTCAAAGCTGCAAAAGATATAGCCCTCAACCTACAGTCCAGCTTCAGAATTGAACAAAGCCAAAAGATTCACATAAGGAAGAATAGGAGATTGAGCAAACAGAAGCAAAAGCAACCCCACCACCCCTGCACAACAGATTTAAAGAAGGGGGGGAGAGGAAAAAGTGGGGAGGCAAATCTACACAAATGAAGAAAAATAAAAAGAAGAACATAAGTCTCACATAGATCCCTGGGAGATCAGACATTGAGAAAACAGCTTTGGAATGCAAACAATGAAGAGCCCCTGGAATGACTGGTCCCATACTACAAACCCAGATATCAAGACATTAATAGAGAGAATTAAAAAAATGAAGGAGAGACAAGAAGAAAATAGGAAGGAGTTGATAATTGAGATAACAGCAGTAAAGAATACTGTAATTGAAATAAATAACAAGCTAATAAACATGGAAAGCAGAATTAGCCAAGAAGAAGACAGAATCACAGAACTTGAAGACCAAAATATAGAATGAAACTAAACTGTTAAAAACATAGAAAAGAAGCTAAAAAAGACAGAACAAAACCTTTAAGAGATGAGCAATTACTTCAAGAGAATGAACCTAAGAGTATTTGGACTTCCTGAGGCAGAAGCGAGACAGAGATCACCCTGGAACAAACATGCCACAAAATTATTCAAGAAAACTTCCCTCACCTAATTAATGATGTAAAAATTCAAAAACAAGAGATTCAGAGAACCCCAGCAAGACAACAAATGAGAAGACCAACTCCTAGGCACATAATAATCCACCCGAACATAGTAGGTATAAAAGAAAAAATCCTAAAGGCAGCAAGAGAAAAAGGTCAGACTACCTACCAGGGAAGACCAATCAGAATAGCAGCAGATTTATCTACAGAAACACTTCAGGCTAGGAGAACTTGGAGCCCAATATTCAAAGTTCTCAAAGGTAAACAATTTCAACCAAAAATAACCTACCCAGCCAAGCTAAGCTTCATCAGTGAGGGAGAATTAAAATCTTTCCCAGACATCCAATTCCTAAGAACTTATGCTGCCTTCAGACCATCCAGCCAAGAAACTCTTAAGAAAGTATTAAACACAGAGGAAAAGGGAAAAAGAACAACAATGTTCTTCACAAGAGTGCAAGAAAAAGATTAAAAGCACACATAAAACAATCAAAAAAACCAAAAGAAAGACAACAAACAAATAAGTACAAAAACAACTCTATGAGAACATCATGACAAAGATAAACCCTCATATTTCAATAATTAACTGAATGTGAATGGATTAATGCGCCACTGAAAAGACCAGAATGGGAAAATGGATAAAATATCATGAGGCAACACAATATTTTCTCCAAGAGACTCATCTCACCAGAAAGAACACTCATAGACTTAAAGTAAGAGAATGGGAAACAAATTTTCAGGTGAATGGAACACAAAAGAAAGCTGGTGTTGTGTTGCAATCTTTATCTCAGACAAAATACCCTTTAAGCTATCAAAAATCAAAAAAGATGAAGGAGGTCACTATATAATGATAAAAGCTCCAATCCATCAACAAGAAATATCCATCCTAAACATATATGCACCTAACATAGGAGTACCAATGCTCATAAGGCAGCTTCTAGGAAAACTTAAAAGAGATTGACGCTAACATTATCATAACTGGGGACTTTAATACCACACTCACAACCCTAGACAGATCATCAAGACAAAAAATCAGCAAGGACACCCAGAACCTCAATGAGACTCTTGAACAAATGGACTTAATTGATACCTACAGAACACTCCACCCAATGACCACAGAATATACATTCTACTCATCGTCACATGGAACATACTCCAAGATCAACCACATCATTGGCCATAAATCAAACATAAACAAATTTCATAAGATTGAAATCTTGACATGCACCTTTTCAGACCACAATGGAATAAAAATAAATATCAATACCAACAAAATTTCCCCAAAGCCCACAAAGACATGGACAATAAACAGCATGATGCTGAATAACAACTGTGTCAACACTGAAATCAAAGATGAAATTGAAAGACTCCTGGAAACATATGAAAATAAAGGCCGGGATTGGTGGCTCAGCCTGTAATCCCGCACCTTTGGGAGGCCGAAGTGAGTGGATTGCCTGAGCCCGCAGGTTCGAGACCCGCCTGGACAACTTGGCAAGACCTCATCTCTACAATAAATCAAAAAATCAGCTGGGCATGGTAGTGCATGCCTGTAATTCCGGCTACTCAGAAGGCTGAGGCAGAAGGATCACCGGAGCCCAGCAGGCGAGGCTGCAGTGGCTGGGGGCGGCCACTGCACTCCAGTCTGGGTGACCAAGTGAGACTCCAACTCAAAAAAAAAGAAAAGAAAAGAAAGAAACATTTTACCAAAACCTCTGGGATGCCATGAAATCAGTCTTTTTTTTTTTTTAATCAATATTTTTTATTATGATATTGTGGGGTACAGTTAAGGGTTAGGTATACAAATTTGCTTCATTCAGGCACCCTTGTTGATAATAGGTGTCTCCTCGTCCTCAGACAGATATTTACTACCATTAATCCCATCTCTCTTCCCCTCCCCCCTCATAGTTCCCCACCACTGTCAGTCATTTTCTTATAGTATTATGCTGAATGTTCAAGGTCCACTATATGAGTGAGAACATGTGATACTCAGATCTTTGTTTCTGTGAGAGATCACTCAGTATTATAGACTCTAGTTCCATTCAGGTTGCTGTGAAATTCATGATTTTGTTCTTTTTTATGGTTGCGTAGTATTCCATCATGTATATGTACCACGTTTTTTTAATCCAGTCCTCTTTTGATGGATGGCATGGTTGCTTCCAGGTTCTTGCTATTGTGAACAATGCTGCAATAAACATACTTGTGCAAGTATCTTTTTTATAGAGTGATTTGAGTTCTTCAGGGTATATTCCCAGTAGGGGGATTGCGGAGTCATATGGGAAGTCAATATTTAGAGCTTTTAGGAATTGCCATACTGTTTTCCACAGAGGTTGCACTAGTCTGCACTCCCACCAACAGTGTAGAAGTGTTCCCTTTTTACCACACCCTCTCCAGCAACTGTTATTTTTTGAGTTATTGATAATTGCTATTCTGACTAGAGTTAGGTGGTATCGCAGTGTGGTTTTGATTTGCATCTCCCTGATGATTAGTGAGGTTGAACATTTTTTCATGTGTCAGTTGGCTGCTCGGATGACTTCCTTTGAGAAGTGTCTGTTCATTACTTTTGCCCACTTTATAATGGGGTTGTTTTTTTTTTTCTTTTAAGCAAGTTTGAGTTCCTTGTAGATCCAAGATTTTAAGCCTTTGTCAGACCTGGAGTTGGCAAATACTATTTCCCTGTCTGTAGGCTGTGTCCCTGCTCTCTTGATGGTTTCTTTGGCTTTGCAGAAGCTTGTCAGTTTAATGAGGTCCCACTTGTCTATCTTATCTCTTATGGCCTGTGGGTTTGGGTTTTGTTCAGGAATTGGATGCCAGTTCCAGTTTCCATGAGGGTATGTCCTTCATTTTCTAAGGTTTTTATGGTTTGAGGTTTTACATTTAGGTTTCTGATACATTTAGAGTTAATTTTTGTGTATGGGGATAGTTAGGGGTCCTGTTTCAATCTTCTGCATGTGGTCAGCCAGTTTTCCCAGCACCATTTACTGAATAGGTTCTCCTCTCCCCAGTGGTAGGTGGTGGAGGCTTTGTCGAAGATGAGAAATTGAGGTTTTGCTTCTGGAATCTCAATTCTATTCCATTGGTCTATATGCCGGTTCCTATACCAATACCAAGCTGTTTTGATTATTGTAGCTTTATAGTAAAGTTTGAAGCCTGGTAATGTGATACCACCTCCTTTTTTTTTTGCTGAGGATTGTTCTGGCTATTCTTGGTTGTTTGTGTTTCCATATAAATTCCTGTGTTGTTTTTTCTAGGTCTGAGAAGAATGTTGCTGGTAATTTCATGAATATTGCATTAAATCTGTAGATTGCCTTAGGTAAGATGGACATCTTCACAATGTTGATTCTTCTAATCCATGAGCATGGGATAATTTTCCACTTGTTTGTGTCATCTTTGATTTCTTTGAGCAGTGTTTGGGAGTTTTCATTGCAAAGTTATTTTAACGTTTCTGGTTAGGAAGATGCCAAGGTATTTCATTTTTTTTGTGGTTATTGTGAATGGAATTGTTCTTTTTATTTGGATTTCTTTTTATTATCGGTGTAAAGAAATGCGATTGTCTTTTGCACATTTATTTTATACCCTGAGACTTTGCCAAAGTCCTTTATCAGTGTAAGGAGGTTTTTGACAGATTCTCTTGGGTTTTCAAGGTACACAATCATGTCATCTGCAAAGAGAGATAGCTTGACTTCCTCTTTTCCTATTTGAATACCCCTGATTGCCTTCTTTCTCTGATTGCTCTAGCCAGGACTTCCAATACTATATTGAACAGGAGGGGTGAGAGTTGGCATCCTTGTCTTGTTCCAGTTTTCAGGGGAAATGGTTCCAGTTTTTGTCCATTTAGGAGTATACTGTCTGTGGGTTTCTCATAGATGGCTTTTACTATTTTGAGGTATGTTCCCCGTATGCCTAGATGTTCGAGGGTTTTTATCAACAAGGGGTGCTGGATTTTATCAAAAGCTTTTTCTGCATCTAATGATATAATCATGTGGTTTTTGTTTTGACATCTGTTGATGTATTTAATTAAATTTATGGTTTTACAAATGTTGAACCAGACTTGCAACCCAGGGATGAAGCCTGCTTGGTCATGATGGATGATTTTTGAGATGTGTTGTTTAATCCGGTTTGCTAGGATCTTGTTGAGAATTTTAGCATCTGTGTTCATCAAAGATATTGGCCTGTAGTACTCTTTCTTTGTTGGGTCTTTACCTGGCTTGGGTATCAATGTGATGTTAACTTCATAAAATGATTTGGGAAGAGTTCCATCTTTCTCAATTGTCTGGAATACCTTCAGTAGGATTGGTATAAGCTCCTACTTAAATGTCTTATAGAATTCTGCTGGAAAGTCATCTGGTCCAGGGCTTTTTTTGGTAGGTAGTTTTCTTATTACGTAGTCAATTTCCTTGATTGTTATTAGTCTATTTAGGGTCTCAATTTTCTTCTTGTTTCAACCTAAGCAGGTTGTGTGATGACAGAAAGTCCTCCATTTCTGAAAGGTTTTCAAGTTTGTTTCCATACAAGTGTACATAGTAGTCTCTAATGATCTTTTGTATCTCTTCAGGATAAGATGTGACTTCATCTTTTGTGTTTCTGATTGTGTTTATTTGGGCTTTTTCTCTCTTATTCTTGGTCAGTCTAGCTAGGGGACCATCGATCTTGTTTATCCTTTCGAAGAACCAGCTTTTTGTTTCATTGATTTTTTGCATTATCTTTTTGTGTTCTATGTCCTGGGTTTGGGCTTTTATTTTGGTGATCTGGATTCTTTGGCTGTAATTAGGGTTTTTATGGTCTTGCTTTTCCAGCTTTTTTAGGTGGCTTCTTAAGCTGTTAATATGTGATCCTTCCATTTTCTTTATATGTGTTTGTAGGGATATAAATTCCCCTCTTACTACAGCTTTCGTGGTGTCCCAGAGATTTTGGTAAGATGTTTCTTCATTTTCATTTGTTTCCACATATCTTTTAATCTCTGTTTTGATTTCATCATTGACCCAGGAGTTGTTCAGCATCATGCTGTTTAGTGTCCATGTCTTTATGGGTTTTGGGGGGACCTTGTCGGTGTTAATGTTTATTTTTATTCCACTGTGGTTCAAGAAGGTGCATGGTAAAATTTCAGTCCTTTTAAATTTGCTTATGCTTGATTTATGGCCAAGTATGTGGTTGATCTTAGAGTA
Organism: Carlito syrichta; assembly: GCF_000164805.1. NCBI lineage: Eukaryota > Metazoa > Chordata > Mammalia > Primates > Tarsiidae > Carlito > Carlito syrichta. Next base: position 50,515 of record NW_007232196.1, on the reverse strand, counting down.
CATTCCATGTGGTGATGAGTAGAATATGTATTCTGTGGTCTTTGGATGAAGGGTTCTGTAGGTATCAATTAAGTCCATTTGATCAAGAGTCACATTGAGGTTTCGGATCTCATTGCTGATTTTTTGCCCTGATGATCTGTCTAGGGTTGTGAGTGGGGTATTAAAGTCCCCAACTATGATGGTATTGGAGTCGATATCTTTTTTTAGTTTTCCTAAGAGCTGCTTTATGAAAGTTGGTGCTCCTATGTTCGGTGCATATATGTTTAGAATGGATATTTCTTGTTGATGGATTGAACCTTTTATCATTATGTAGTGACCTTCTGTATCTTTTTTAATTTTTGATAGCTTAAAGGGTATTTTATCTGAGATTAAGATCATGACTCCTCCTTTGTTTTGTGTTCCATTTGCCTGAAAATTTGTTTCCCGTCCTCTTACTTTGAGTCTGTGAGTGACCTTTCTAGTGAGGCGAGTCTCTTGAAGGCAATAGATTGTTGCCTGATGATATTTTATCCATTTTGCCATTCTATGTCTTTTCAGTGGTGCATTTAGTCCGTTCACATTCAAACCAATTATTGAAATGTGAGAGTTGAGCCCTATCATAATGTTCTTACAGAGTTGTTGTTCTTCCTGTTTGTGTGTTGTCTTTCTTTTGGTTTTAGAGTTGGATCATGTGTGTTTTTAATCTTTTGCCTGTACTCTTGTGAAGAACGTTGTTGTTCTTTTTCCTTTTCTTCTGTGTTCAATACTTTCTTAAGTGTTTCTTGTAGAGGTGGTCTTCGTGGCAGCGTAGGTTCTTAGGGATTTGATATCTGGGAAATATTTCAATTCTCACTCACTGATGAAGCTTAGCTTGGCTGGGTAGGTTATTCTCAGTTGAAATTGTTATCTTTTAGAACCTTGAAGATAGGCCTCCAAGCTCTCCTAGCCTGGAGGGTTTCTGTAGATAAATCTGCTGCTGTTCTAATCAGTCTTCCTTGGTAGGTAGTCTGAACTTTTTCTCTTGCAACCTTTAGGATTTTTTCTTTTATACCTACTTTGTTTAGGTGAATTATTATGTGACTGGGAGTTGGTCTTCTCATTTGTTGTCTTGCAGAGGTTCTCTGAATCTATTGTGTTTGAATTTTTCCATCATTGATGAGATGAGGGAAGTTTTCTTGAATGATTTCATGAAATATTTGTTCCAGTGTGGCCTCTGTTGCTCTCTCTGCCTCGGGAAGGCCAATTACTCTTAGGTTCAGTCTCTTGAAGTGATCATTCATCTCTTGAAGGTTTTGTTCTGTCTTATTGAGCTTCTTTTCCATGCTTTTGACAGTTTGGGTTAGTTCTGTGTTTTGGTCTTCGAGCTCTGAGATTCTTTCTTCTGCTTGGCTAATTCTGATTTCTATGCTTATTAGTTTGTTATTTATTTCCATCACAGTATTCTTTACTGCTGTTATTTTTGACATCAGCTCCTTCCTATTTTCCTCTTGTCTCTCCTCAATTTTTAAAATTCTATTAATGTCTTGATGTCTGGGTTTGTTGCATGTGACCAGTCATTCTTTGGGGCTCTTCATTGTTTGTGTTCTGGAATCTGTTTTTTCAGTGTCTGATCTCCAAAGGGTTTGTGTGAGACCTATATTCTTCTTTTGGTTTTTTCTTCATTTGTGCAGTTTTTTTCTCACTCCCTACTTTTTCCTTCCCTCTACATCACCATCTTCTTTAATTCTGTTATTCAGGGGTAGAAGGATTGCTTTTACTTCTGTTTGTTCAATCTCCTATTCTTTATGTATGGCCTCTTACTTTGCTCAATTCTGGAGTTGCACTGTAGGTTGGAGGTGGTCCTTTTTGCAGTTTAGAGTTTTACTTAATGGGGGAGCTATGATTTAAAATCTATCTGCAGGTCCTGGTATTCACCAACAGGTGTATGGATAATCTGAAACCCATTTCCCACTGCCTTGGAATCTTTCCATGCAGTGGGGCTTAGGTTTACTCCCTGAAATCAAATGTGGTTAACAGAGGGAAGAGAATGGAGCAGACAGTGGGGGGGATGAGGGGGTGTAGAGTAGAGGAGTAAGGGGGAAACAGATGTGTGTACCAACAAATGGAAAGAGAGACCTAAACTGAAACAGCTAAAAACAATAGACCACGGCTACAGACTAACCAACTCTCATACAAAAAAATAAATGAATAAAACATACAATGATGCTAACATACAAGCTAACCAACCACCTTATTGGTGTGCTGTTCCTGTATGCAAAGATATGGTTTATAGAGAGGAGAAAAGAGAAGAAAAGGAAGAGGAAAAAAGGAACAAAACAGTAGGAATAGAATCAAGTCATTAAACTAACATAACCAATTGAGCACACTCCGAGACTTTTTGTTTAAGTTCAACATCCTTTCAGCTCTGATTTCTAGCTGTCTTCTCTAGCTGGTAAATTAGTTCACAGTTAGGATCAGTTGCCCCTGGTCTGCTATGAAGGACAGTTCAGATCACCGTCAGTTCACTCAAATCTGGCCTGTGTCTGTTTTTCAAGCTTTTTCCGGTTTTGGCATTGTTACTTTGAATCGCCAGCAGGTAGTGCTATCTCAGCTGCTCACCACAGAGGGGGTGGAGCTGGACAGGAGTTGGGCAGAGGCCGAGATGGGAACTTGCCTCAGGGCACATGAGAGGAGACCCACAGCTGGCAGGACGTTACAGTGGCAACAGGGGTGGCAGCAATCCCAGCAGATCTTGCCTGCAGGGGCTTCAAGGACTGAAGTCGTGAATCATCTCAGGCATGGGTGGTGCAATGTACTATGGCCAACATGGAGGCCACTGCCGCGTAGCTGCAATAACCATCCAGATGCTGCGATGCCCCAGCAGTGGCAAAGGTCGAGCTCTGTGTGAAGAGCAGGCTGCTGACATTGGGAACCGCAGCCCCCGGGGAGAGAGCCAGATACCCTCTGCATTCTCCTTTGTAGAGGGTTTCATAGACCAGGCTGTCCCATCGCCATCTTGCTGGAAGTCTCTCCTTTATTCTTAAAGGACAGCTTTAACATGTAAAGTATTACTAAATGACATTTTCCTCTTACTTTGAGTATATTATTCCATTCTCTCTTGGCTTGCAAGACAAGAAATACACCAGTACTTTTATTGAAGCTCCCTTTTATGTAACAAGTTTTGTTTCTCTTGCTGATTTCCAAATTCTCTTTGTCCTTAATTTTTGTCAACTTAATTATAATGTGTTTCCATGTAGATCTGGTTTCAATATATTTAGATATATTTAGATTTCATAATCAGAATGTCTATTTATTACTCTAGGTTTGGGAAGTTTTCAATCATTATTTGTTTAATTGTCCTCTCTCTCTCTCTCTTATTGTCTCTCTCTATCTTTCCTCCTTCCTTCCTTCTCTTTTTAACTTATATAAAGTGCATTTCGTTTGGTTGATGATATTTCATAAGTTCCATAAGTTTTCTCCAATCATTTTTATTTATTTTTTGTTGCTGTATCTCATCCAACTGGATAATTTTAAATGGTCTGTCTTCAAGTACACTGACTCTTTCTTCCCTAATGAAATCTGCTGCTGGCATTCTCTATTGAATTTTTTAGTTTAATCATTGCATTCTTCAACTCCAAAATTTTTTTTAAATTATTTATATTTCTTTAATAAACTTCCAATTTTGTGCACATATTCTTTTCCAGATTTTATTTACTTATCTGTCTAAGTTATCTTGTAGTTTATTGAGCGTCTTTAAAATGATTATTTTGAATTTTTTGTTAAGCAGTTTATGAGTCTCCATTACCTGAGGATCACTTACTGGAGCTTTATTAGTCTCTTTTTGTGATGTCATGTTTGTCTGATTCTTCATAATGTTGTAGTCTTACATTAATGTCTGTGATTTGAAAGGAACAATCACAATCCTTATAGGCTAATTTTGGAGGTAAAGTCCTTCAACAGTCAACCCAGTCAGTAAATGTAGGCTAACACACTGTCAGGGCCCAGGGGAAGGTCTATTGCTTGGATTCATGGGCTGGACCACCAGATCCATGCTTTAGACAAGGTTAACAAGTCTTTAGGTAGATGTGACTGAAACCTAGATCATAGGCTAATGAGGCCGCCTCTGGGTCAGCAAGTGTGTGGGGCTGGAGTCAGGATCGGGGGAATAAGGCTACCTCAGGATCACAGTTAAGTCCATAGTTAGCAGGACTGCCACCAGGGGCATGGAAGAATGTGACTCCTCTAATGGCTATAGGCAGATGGGGCTGCCTCTATAACATGTGTGAATAAAGTTGCTATCAGGTTTGCAGTCAGGTCTAATGTCAGCGGGGCTATTAAGAGTTATAGGCAGAAATAGCTTCTGCCGGGTCCCAGATGGACAGGACTGCCTCCAGGATTGCAGCTTAGCAGGGCTACAGCTGAAGCAAGGCTGTTTCTGAATTTGCAGTCAGTTATACAGTTGATAGGTAAGCTACTAGATGTGCAGGCAGGTGTGAGTACTGATGGGTTCCTGGGCAGACAGAACTATCTCCTGGACTGTGTTTGCACAAGATCAGAGCCATGTCATGAAGCTTCTTCCAGATCCCTGGTAAGGTCCATAGTTGTGAGTCTGTGACTGGGGCCACAAGAAAATTATATTTCTGTGATGATGAAAATGTCCATATCAATACTGTTCAATACATGGACCACTTATTAGCAATAAATATCTATTGAGCACTTAAGACTGAAAACTAAATTTTCAACTTTATTTCATCTTGATTCTATTTTAAATTTATATAGTTATATGCGACTAGTGTTTACCATGTGAGTAAAGTTTTAGATGGTCGTAGTCAGCAACATCACCAGGACAAGCAGGCTGCTAATTTTTAAGTACAGAGTCTGTCCCACAACCACTTTACCAAGTTGGAGAACGTAGTAGGACTGAGGTAAACATAGCACAGGGTAGATCCTTGAAAACTTCTCTGGTTTCTGCTGCTTCTATCTGATAAAGACTATCTTTGAATCACTGAAAGGAAATTTGAAGACTGGGGTCTACAATATTGTTACTGGAATTTAGAGATGGAATCCAAGGACAAATAATCCACAAAATCATGTCTCCCTCCATGGTCTCTCCACCAAAATTGTGCTGGCTAATCAAATAGGACTATGATTCCTCTGCTCGCTGAGTGGTGATCTCAAATCTGTATTAACCCTATAATATGGGTGTCCCCATGTTCCCCTTTTGAATCTAGAGCCAGTTCATCAAAAATCAAAAGTCTAAAGCCCCATGTCCAGGATTCAGAGCTGAAACTACCTGATTCTTATCTCAACCGGAGGCAGAGACTAACCACTGATTTTTGAAAAACTGAGTTCCAAAAATGGTATTTGGAGAATACACATAGCAACAAGGGATTTAGACCTGAGCTTCCAGCTTTTGAATAGAAGGTCATCCTGTGTATTGGGTATGATCCAGGCCAAGGTACTTGATCAATGTTATGATAAACTTTATCCTTTAAGGCAAAATATCATAGAAGATACCTGATTAATATAGGATTTTGTATTACTAAAGAAGAAAAAATATGTGTGTGAGAGAAAGAGGGGGCAAGACAGACAGAGAGAGAGGAAGAGAGGGAGAAAGAGACAAGGTCTTGCTATGTTGCCCAGACTGGTCTCAAACTCCTAGGCTCTCTCACTTCTCAATAGCTGGGACTATAGAAACATACAACCACATATGGATCAATTTTTTTTTCAAGAAATCCTTAATGGTTTATCAGAAATCTTTTGAGAAGATAATGATTATTAAACATTATCATCCCCTTCCAATAGTTTTCAAGATACTGAGGAGGCAGAAGAGAAAGAAAAGTCATTGCTGAACCTTTAATATTGTTCCTGTGATCTCTTTGGGACTAAAAGTTAAGACATAGGAATGGAAGTTATTTAAAAGTCTACCTCTTCTCCACAATTCTCCATTTATCCCCCTCCCCAAATGTTCTCCTTTCCTCACTTTGTGTCTAAACTTAGCATTAGATGCAGGTCTTTTTGAATACAAAAACTCATAGACATCTCCTCTGTTAAGAAAGGAATTTTCAAACTAAAACTAGGACTCTAAACAGTCAAAACACTCTTGGAAAAAAATGCTAGAAGTATCACACTTTCTGATTTCCAAACTTAATATAAAGCCACAGTAATCAAAACACCAAAGTATAGTTACTTGCTGAATAATGACATTTTGACAAACTGCAAACTGTATACAATGGAAGTAACATGAGATTATAATATCATATTTCTACTCTACTATTTTTATGCTTATATATGCTTAAATACATAAATACCATTTGTTGCAGCCTTCTACAGAATTCAGTACAGTAACATGCTAGGAGCAATAAGCTACAACATATGGTCTAGGTGTGAGTATGCTATATCACCTAGGTTTGAGTAAGTACACTCTAATGTTCACATGATGACAAAATGGTCTAACAATTAATTTCTCATAATGTATCCCTATCATTAAATGACACATGACAATATGGCATAAAAGCAAACATATAGACAAATGGAATAGAATTAAAACTCCAGAAATCTCACACTATGCACTAAAGTTAACTTAAAATGAATCAAACACTTAAATGCAAGACCAGAAACTGTAAATGTCTTAGAAGAAAACACAAGGAAGAAGTTTCATGATACTGGATTTGACAATGATTTCTTGGATGTGACACTAAAGGCAAAGGTAAAAAAGAAAAAATAGGCAAATCACACTTAATGAAAGTTTTACAAATTTGTGCATCTGAAGACATTATCAACAGAGTAAAAAGACAATCCAAAAATGGGAGAAAGCATTTTTAAAGTGTACATCTGATAAGGGGTTAATATTCAGAAACTAGAGAATTCCTAAAAGTCAATAACAAAAAATCCAATTCAAAAATGGGCAAAGGAGTTTTTTTGAGTTTGAGTCTCACTCTCTTGCCCAGACTGGAGTGCAGTGGCCACTCCCGGCCATTGCAGCCTCGACCTGCTGGTCTCTGGTGATCCTTCCACCTCAACCTCCCAAGTAGCTGGAACTACAGGTGTGTGCTACCAAGCCCAGCTAATTTTTGATTTATTGTAGAGATGAGATCTTGCCAAGTTGCCCAGGTGGGTCTCAAACCTATGGGCTCAGGCAATCCACTCTCCTCATCCTCCCAAAGTGTGGGATTACAGGCTGAGCCACCGAGCCCTGCATAGGCAAAGGATTTAACTAAACTTATCTCCAAAGAATATACACAAATAACCACTAAGCACATGAAAAGAAACTCAATATCACTAATCTTTAGGGCAATGCAAATCAAAACAATGATGAGTTACCACCTCCCACCCATAAGGAAGGCTACTATAAAAAAAAAAATCAGAAAATAACAAGTATTACTAAGGATTCAGAGAAATTGGAACCCTTATACACTATTGGTCAAAATGGAAAAGGCACAGTCTCTGGAAAACAGTGAGGACCATTTGGAGGCCCAAATTTCATCTGCACAGAGATTACTTATGCAGCTCATACTGACTTGTACCCTACATCTTTAAAATGAAATGGAAAAAACCAACATGCTCGTTCCTCAAAAATTTAAAAATAGAATGACCATATGATCCAGCAATTCATAGGATATATACACAAAAGAATTGAAAGCAGTCTTGAAGAGATATCTGTCCACTCATGTTTATGACAACATTATTTATGATAGCTATAATGTGGATGCAATCTAAGTGTTCATCAACACGTGAATAAACAAAATGTGGGATAAACATATGATGGAATGTTATTCATCCCTAAAATTTAAGGAAATTCTGACACATGCTATAACATGGGTAAGACTTGAGGACATTCTTCTAAGTGAGATAAGCTAGTCACAAAAAGATAAGTACTTTATAATTCCTTTTATATGAGTTACTTAGTCAAAATCATACAAGTTACTTAGAAACAAAAAGTAGAACGGTGATTGCCAAGGATGGAGGGGAGGGGTGAATGGAGGTTTATTGTTTAATGGGTACAGAGTTTCAGTTTTACAAAATGGAGAGTATTATGCAATGGTTGCATAACATTAGGAATATCTTCAATACAACTAAACTGTAAACTTTTAAAATGGTTACACTGGCAAATTTTATATTATGTGTACCATTAAAAACATTGGAAAAAATCATCAACACCATTAGTCATCAGGGAAGTGCAACACAAAACCACAATGAAATTACATTACACAACCACTAGAAGGGCTAAAATTAAAAGGATAAAAGCAAATGTTAGTGAGGGTGTTAGCTGAAGTTTTCATACATTTTTGGTGTTATAGTGAATGTTTGTGTCCCTCCTCTCCAAACTCATGTGTTGAGGATTTAACTTCCAGTGTGACTTTATTTGGAAATGGGACCGCTAAGGAAGTAATTAAGGTTAAATGTATCATAAGGACGGACTTGTAAGAAAGCACACAAGAGAGCTTGCTCTCTTTCTCCACTCACACACAAAGAAGAGTTCATGTGAGCACACAAGTCAGGAAGAAAGCTATCCCCAGAAACCAGTCATGCTGGCACCCTGATCTTGAACTTGCAATCTCCAGAACTGGAAGTCTGTTGTTTAAGCCAAATAAACAAATAAACAAATATCTCAAGAGAGGATGACCCTACTCATATATTTATTTAATTCATGAGTCTGACACCTGCAGAAGCCAGATAGGTACTGGAAAATAACTATATTCTCGAGTAGCCCTGATTACTAGCTGCTATGTCAGAGTGGTATCTTCTCTAGAGCAGATGGGTATGAGTTCATGTACATGGGATGCAAATATTGATTTGAGCAATTCTTTCTTTTTTATCACAATCAGGAAAGAGACTAAAAAACAATTCATATGCATATTGAGCAGACAATAATATATATTCATGGCTTTGTCCCAGGCTGTGTTAACTCTTCCTTCTCTGTTATGTCTCAATCCAGAGAGATGTAGACAGGTACTCTGCTGAACATAACAAAAATGGCTTACCAATCTTGCAGGCTGAATGAGACCTGGCTGGCACAGTAGAGATCTGGCAAGACGAACACTCTCTAGAGGTAGGAGGAAGTCCTGTGAAGATTTAGGAGGCTATCACCTCAGCAGACATGTTAGGAGCCCAGAGGTTGGAGGTGTGTTAGACACTCTTCTTTAAATGAAAAAATAGACCACTTCATGTTGTATCCTCTGTCACAAAGATAGAAGCACAATGGTTGATGAGCATCTTGAAATTTTAGAAAAAATACAGTCTGTACTTAGAAATACTGCTCTAGACTATGTGCCAGATGACACAAAAAAATTTTGTCTTTGAGTGGAAGACTTATAGGAAAGGGCTGTACAGCATGTTGAGGTTATGTGCAAGCAGACCTGATGTGTGGCTCAGTTAATTCACTAGACTTTACAATGTGAGCATTGTTAGGGGAGGAGAAAGAGGCAGTGTGAAGTAGTGTATGGTGAACCCCAGTGGGAGAACTCCTACACAGGGCAACTGGGATGATAAGCATAGCTCTACCATCTAATGCAGATCTATTGAAAAAATGTTCCTGGTATATTCTAGGTCCCCAATAGAGCTAAAATGCTTGACCATAAATACCAGGTGACTGTGTATTCGAAACTACCTATCATGAACTGAGTCCTTCAGCCCCACCAAGTCATGAAGTCAGGCAGGCTCAGCAGGCTGAGATGCAAATTTCCATCAGGAGATGGAAACATATCAGTGTACATGAGTAAGCTGCACAGGCAAGGAGCTAGATGCCCCTGTCACTCATCATGGTTGTACCAACACCCACTCTCGACTCAAATCTAGGGCTGTATGGGAGGTTTATGGATGGGTCTGCTCAGTATGTTGGAAAGCAGAAAATAGACTACATCAACATTACAGCCGTACTCAAGATGACCTGGTAAAGCAGGGGTGAAGGAAAATCTTCCAGCCGAGACCCTTGCCATGCCTTTGCTGTGGCCCAAGTTGAGAACATACATTCAGGGCCAGGATCTCTTCAAAAATTTCTTCTGCTCTATTCTTCTTAGGAGACTGCAACTATCCACATATCTGGTCATTTCAGTCTCTACACACATCTTGAACATCAGTAAAGTTTCTTCAGTCTTTTAGTTTTATGTGCTTCAGTTAGGACTTTTCTATTGGCCCATTTTTGATTTCCCTGATTTTTTTAGCTGTGGTGTCCACATTGAACTTTTCATTCAGAAACAGTATGTACTACTTTTAGAATTACCCTTGGGACAAAATAAAATTTATTTTAACATTGAACTCACCTAGTTTGCTTCCTTTTTTAGTATTCATGGTCCTTTCAATTTTTGCAACATCTTTGCTGCTTTCTGGTGTCTTCAAACAATTGTTTTATATTTTTTGCACAGAGTGTATAATCACTATTGTGTACTTGTTATTGGAAGAAGAATTTAGCCTGATACACGTTATTCTGCTATAAACAAAACTAGACTCTTAATTTGTCTACTCTTGAGCCAGTATTTGAATGTATTATCTTATGTTTATGATATGCATGAAAGGCTGTTACACAATCTGCACACAACTGTCATAAATATAACATTATTTTATCCCAACCCTACATTTGTTTTGCAAATTTCCCTTTTCTGTTCCTTAAAATCATCATAAGCAGATTTTGTACTTCCCAGTCACTTTAATTACAAAATACTAAATCCATGGCTAGAATTTGGCTTTTAACTATCATTCTCACTAGAAGTATTAGTAACAGGAGTTCCTTGAAGAAATTGCTGATTCTAGCCGGGCTTGGTGGGTCAGCCTGTAATCCCATGCTTTGGGAGGCTGAGGTGAGTGGATTGCCCGAGCCCACGGGTTCAAGACCCGCCTGGGCAACTTGGTGAGACATCATCTCTACAATAAATAAAAAATTAGCTGGGTGTGGTAGCGTGTGCCTGTATTTCCAGCTACTTTGAAGGCTGAGGCAGAAGGATCGCTGGAGCCCAGCAGGTCGAGGCTGCAGTGGTCAGGAGTTGCCACTGCACTCCAGTCTGGGCAATGGAGTGAGACTCCAACTAAAAAAAGAAAAAAAAAGAAGAAATTGCTGATTCCAAAGCTAGGACAATGGAAGCATGATATTCTCATCTACGTATTCTTCCAGATGACTTTCAGTATAATTTTAAAAACTAAAATATTGGTGAAAATTGCAGTCAGCTTTTAAATAAATTTTAAAATAATTAGATTCTACAATTCATGAACATAATTTGGTCTCTATGGTTGTTTGGGGCTTCATAATTTTTATAATAATATAGTTGCTAGCCGGGCTCGGTGGCTCAGCCTGTAATCCTGCGCTTTGGGAGACTGAGGTGAGTGGATTGCCTGAGCCTGTGGGTTCGAGACCTGCCTGGGCAACTTGGTGAGATCTCATCTCTACAATAAATAAAAACAAATTAGCCGGGTGTGGTAGTTCCAGCTACTTGGAAGGTTGAGGCAGAAGGATCGCTGGAGTCCAGGAGGTCGAGGCTGCTCTGGGTGACAGAGTGACCCAACTCAAAACAACAACAACAATAATAATAATAATAATAATATAGTTGCTACCTGATTCAAGTATAAGTTATTTCTTAGTATTTTATGTTTTTATGCATTTGTAAATAATATTTTCCATTGGGTGTTATAAGTGCCTATTCATTGTGATACTCAAGAAAGCCAGTGATTTTCAGATATGTCCCTTGTAAGAAGATTAATCACATTTTAGCACATTTTATAGCACTTAGCACACTTCTCACACATTTTTAAGTCTTAATATTTTGAAGATTACTTAGAACAATATCTATACATGTTGAAAAACTGTGATGATGAAATTCAGTAGTAGACATGTATTTGGATTAAGTCCCTCTACACGTAATAACTATCTGGCTTTAATTTTTGAATTGCTGTCTTTTTTATCAGGTGGATCCTGGGACTATTAGCAAATTTATCTTTGGCAACTTTTCTTTCTCTTTACTGCTTTCAGTTCTAATATTCACCTTATAAACGAAAATCCCAATCTTATTTGGATCATGTGAAAAAATAGTACTACTTGTAATGAATTAAGAACTGATTGCGGGACTCCCCTGAGAAGAACACATGAACTTGGTCTCAAGAGGCAACATTGAGAAACAATCTCTGTGTTTCTCTCATCAGGGGTACCTCATCTTTCCTCACTTTAAGGCTTATTTTTTATACTCACTTGTTCATTCTACTTAATGTCTTTCAAATCTTAGTTAAGATTTCACTTTTGGGGGGGGAAATCTTTTCTGACCTTAAACTAGGCCAAACCCCTCCATTAGTGACCATGAAAGCACTTCACTTCTCTCTCTTTTGTGGCAATTTTTATATTTTTTGTTTATAGCTATCAGATCAATGCCTTCAGCACCTTTAAGAAGAGCGTCTCTCAAGGTATATATGGTACAGACAGCATTTCTTATTTTCAATCTATCACTGACTAGGCATGACTCTTCCTCACAAGACCAGTACACAACTCACACCATGTATTACTCATTCAGAAGTCGGACAACTTGAGGATTTATATTCTTTCAACAAGATGAGAACACTTAACATACATTTAGATGTCAGGATAATGTTAGGTCACCATGCAACTGTCTACATACTTATTCTCAATTCTTGTGCCTGTCTCATCAAAGATGACAACAAAGAGTGGAGACCTGAGACAGTCTACTAACCTTGCTTTAACAGGGCTGCCCAGAGAAGAAAAAAATTGATCATGTTAGTAATTCCCCATAATCTTGTCCATGTGCAGAATCTCACGCAGGCCTAAGGCAGGGCTTGGTTCTTACCATGCAACAGGGCCCAGTGATGCTGCTACAGATGGACCATGGAATACACTGAGAAATAATTAGAAGACTCTAGAAGAGAATGAGCTCCAGAGGACAAGAACTATGTGTGTCCTGTCTCATCTGTGCCTCCCAGGTACTCACTGCTGAACCTGGAGACCCAGGAGGCACCAGTAGAAGGTTGTGAAATAAATGACTGGCACTCCCTTGGGGGAAGTTGGGGAGGAGAATAAGAAAATTAAAATGAACAGAAGACCTCAAAACAAATGCCTTGTGCTTCATTTTTTTAAAAAAATAATAATTGCTTTTCCATATAAAAGAAACACTGTCACAGAACATCCACACACTGTTCGGAAGGTGCACTGAATATCTCATCAAAATCCTAGAAAGAAAATAAAGAAAAAAAAAAGATGAACTTCTGCTTCAAGATAACAATGACCCCAGGGAAGAAAGGAAAATGGAATGAGAGAGTGGGCATACAAGGGACTCTTAAGTGTTTCTGTAATGTGTTATGATTTTTTCAAAAACTCACAAAATGATGTTAAATGTTAAGATTTGTTTAGTGTTTGTGGGGCTGTACCTGGGTGTTTATTGTAGCATTTTTGTGCTTATTCTCTGAGTTTATATTACATATAATAAGACTCCTTAAATGTGCTTTGGAATTGAATAAAATTAACATGGTTAGTAACAGTTTTCAAACTCTCAAAAGCAGAGTGAACATGGGAAGCCATGAACATGAAAAGTCATGAACCTGAACATGGAAAGTCATGAACATGGAAAGTCATGTTCAAAACAATTGAATTCTATTTCTACAAATTTCTCACTCTGTTTAGGCATGCACTATGGTTATGCAATAGAACAGTCTGACTTAAAGTGGCCTAGACCTCAACCTTATTCATACACCTTTTTAATTTTCACAAACTTTACCTAGAGCCACTATCTCACATCTAGGAAAAAATTTAAAATCTACATTGGGTAACGATATCAAAATTAAATGTAGTGATGTTGAAGTATAAATTAGTCTCTAACTCTGTCAATAATATGGGTTCTTATAACCCCATCATGGCCCCATCCCCTAAGGTTGGAGGTCCTTGGATGAAAGCATAGCTGCCCCATGAAATTCATCTGCCCAGGAGATGTCTCAGCAGTTGTGTTCATCAGCTGGCTCCTCTCACTTAATTTATCTTTTTCTTCATTTTACTTTACTGTTGGATCTGAAACAGATCTCCAAATACTTACATTGCCTCCTCAACAAACCCAGCACCAAACACTGACCCCTTGCTACATTCTACTCTAGGAAAGATCCAATGGCTATATCCCTGCTTGTCCCCTATTCTGCTGATCTCAGTCCTTCTACCACAGATCTCCTGGTGTTGGCCTCTGACCCACTTCTTGAACAGAAATGAGTTAACATTTGCTCTCATTTTCATATACCTACCATCAGAACCTATGCATTTATGTATTATGTATTCCTGCCTGACAGCATACCCCAAATATTAGTGGTTCAAAATAATAATCATTTATTGATTATGATTCTGTGGGTCAGCAATTTGGGCTCTTCTACTGTTTGATTTACCTTGCTGTCTCATTAACTGGATGATCCAGGATGGGTTCTTGCACATGTCTGATGGTTGGAATTGGCTTTTGACTGGTTGATCTAGGCAGCCAATGTCTGCTCCCTGTGGTTTCTCATCCTCCAGTTGGCCAGACTTGGCTCTTCACACGAAGGTCTTCAGGCAGCACTCCAAGACAGCAAATGGGAAGAAGAGCGGGATGATGGAAGAATTCCAAGAGAAGACAAATTGCTGAAGGAGCAAGTCTGTGGGGCATTATGAGAACCAATTCCCTGTGCTCAGCATAGGACAACAGGGGAAGCCATGAACTTTCTGGGGTCATCAACGATAAAGGAGGCCCAAGTCTAATTTTGTGATTGGACTGCGAGCTATGGTCCTCCTGGATGTCTTTTCTTTTTTACTAATCTTATTTTCTTGCATCGGTGTCCACTCAACGCTAGTGGCAGCAGGTGGGCCTGGAAAGCTCAGCTGCTTGGAGCCCAACAAGGGTCCAGCTGTGCCCCCTCCTTCTTACTAACCAGCAAATGGAGGGACAGTGTATCAGGTGCTTGAACAGAACAGTAACGAGTAGACTGGGAACCGATGTGTGTGTGTGATGCCCCTCCACCTGTGCCTCAGGCATTAGCATATGGATCAGAGAAAGAACAGGTTGTGGGCTCACCTGTCAGGGTCTATATCTTGAGAGGTCATGAAATGTGATTCCCTGTCCTGGCTACATTCAAGGAATAGGACACCAGAGCTAGTGTCCAATAAATGTAAAATTACAAGAATAAGAAGGTACAGTTGGGACGCTGACAGCTGGCAGAAGGTCCTTAAGTTAGGGCCTGTTTCCGGGGAGGGCTTTTTCTTGCTGTCATCTTAGTTAAGAGAAGTAATGGGCAGATAATTGGTAACTGTCAGCTGGTTGGGCTTATTCCTGCATTTTTTTTTTTTTTTTGGAAACTAGTGAGAGGAAAAATAAAAGGAAAGGGAACCTTCCTAACCAAGACAGAAAACATAAAAGTTATTAAAGGATAGCTAGTCAGCTTTGACTCATGGGAAAATGCACAATACCCAGTGCTGAAAGCTATCAATAGAAAAAAAGTTTGATTCCATGTCTCCAGAATTTGAAAAAAGGAGAGGATACAAAAAAGAACAAATATAAAATCCCAGAAAAGCTTTTTTCAGAAATAAACAAAAATTATGCACAGTTAATGTAAAACAGACCATAAATAGTCAAGACTCTCCAACGCAGTATTGGGAGGAGTACCCACTAGCTCCATGCAAAGTTCTTCTCCACACCCACCCCAGTGGGCCTGATGTAAAATACAACAATGAAACACGAATGACAGGAGGAGAATTGGTGAATCCTGAGGAAAACAAATACTGTCAGATATATGCAACTCCAGCCCCCAGCAAGAACTTTTACTTTCCTCAAGGCTTAACTGAACTTGAAAAGAAGAAAAGATAAGTGTTTAGTTGCAAGATTTATTATTATTACATAGGCCCTTTTATTTTTGATACAGCACAGTACTTTACCTATGGCTTACATCAAAAAAAGATAGAGATATTCAGACCATCTATTTGTTTTTAAAAAGCTTCTATTGTACTACTACTTGTTTCCTTAATACAACAGGAAAGGCAGAAAATACTTTTGTTTAGTTAATAGGTAACTAATTTTAAACTCTAGGTAATTCTGTGAAAATCAGATATCTGAGAGCAAAGCATGCACATTCCAGTTTTGTTTTTGTTTTTGTTGTTGTTTTGAGTCAGAGTCTCACTCTGTCGCCCAGACTGGAGTGCAGTGGCCGCTCCTGGCCACTGCAGCCTCGACCTGCTGGGCTCCAGTGATCCTTCGGCCTCAGCCTTCCTAGTAGACAGAATTACAGGCACGCGCTACCACGCCTGGCTGATTTTTAAAATTTATTGTAGAGATGAGGTCTGCCAAGTTGCCCAGGCGGGTCTCGAACCCACGAGCTCAGGCAATCCACTCACCTCAGTCTCCCAAACACGGGATTACAGGCTGAGCCACCGAGTCTGGCTACGTTCCAGTGTTTAAAGAGGTTAAACGTGTATAGCATTAACTGTTACTCCCAAACTGCAGAAAACATAGCAACCCATGTAGCTAAAAATGAACATTTATTTCTTAGAAAGTATTAGTGTTTTATGAAGAATTCACATATTACTTTACTTTAGTAGGTAGAAAAATAATTTATTTCTCAGCATTGTGCAAGAATTTTAATAATTTTTGCAAATCTAACATGGTGATGAATACTTTTGAAATCAGAAGTTCATAATTGATTTCTTCCCTCTCTTCCCCCCTTCTTCCCACCCCTTCCTCTCTCCCTATCTTCTTTTCCTCCCTCTCTCCCTCCCTTTCCTTCCTTCCTGCCTCCCTTTTCTTTTTCTCTCCTTCCCTCTTGCCCTCCTTTCCCCCTCCTCCTCCCTCCTCCCTTCTTTCCTCCCTTCCTCCTTGGTTCTGTTGGTAGTAAATGTATTTACTGGGATGGACCCAGTAATCTCTATAGCAGAGGCCTATTTGTGTGCCATTTTGGGAGTTTCTCTAATATAACAATCTTGAAGATGGGGTAACTTCATAGCCTGTGCATTAATGAGTTCTTTATCACCTGTCTCCATTTGGCATTCAATGAACGTAAATCAAAGGGTCTGATTTGTTTTTCTGCTCCACTTGACAGCTGAACTAAATAACACTTGGTCTGACATTCTGATTGAAGTTGTAGGAGGATATACTGTATTTAGCTTAATGCCCTTTAATCGCATCTTCTTGTTCAGATTGGATGCTGTCATTTTATTTTTTAAAATTTTTTCATCAAAATTTTATATTTTTTTACTTCAGTGTTACTTAGTACATGTAACAAAAACAATAACATACTTCAGATTTGTAGCTAGAAGCCTGACTTGAGTTCGCACAATGAAGAGTCATGGTCTTTCAACAAGTTTTCTAAACAAGCCCCCACTTCATATTTATCTGGAACAACTGAATTGACTGTGATGGTATATTCTCTTGATTGAAGACATGCTTCACCATGTTAAGAACACATTGAGAAATTCCTTTCAGGTCTTCTTCAAAGAAACCTATGGTATCTTACCAGAGGGATTATACATTGAGGAAAACAAAATATCAGTCAAAAAAATTACTAGCTTTGAAGTGATGCTAATTTCTGGTGACTCAAAATACAATTTGGCCTCCCAAAGTGGGACATTTTTGTGGACAGATGATATATAAAGTTTTGACATACAGTTAAATCACAGTTAGTTCCCTTGTTTGTTTTTTTAAAAATTTTTATTAAAAATATGGGGCACGTTTCAAGTTTAGGTATACAAACATTGATCATGCAGATACCCTTGTTAATGAGGTATGCCCATCCCTCCTCTAGCAGCCTCCCCCAACGGCCAATCCCACACCCTCTCCCCTGACAGTTTGCCACTACTGCCAATTGTTTTCTTATAGCATTATAAGAAGGTCTACTTATGAGTGAGAACATATGGAACTCTATTCTTTGTTTCTGTGATAAATCACTGAGTATGATCGACTCCAAATCCATCCAAGTTGTTGCCAAGCCCATATATTTGTTCTTCTTTATGGCTGCATTATATTCCATCATGTATATGTACCACATTTTTAAAATCCAGTCCAGCTTTGATGGGCAACATGGTTGGTTCCATGTTTTTGCTATTGTGGCTAGAGCTGCAACAAACATGTGTGTGCAGGTATCTTTTTGGTGGAGTGATTTGAGTTCCTCTGGGTAGATTCCAAATAGGGGAATTGCTGGGTCATATGGAAGGTCAATTTCTAGTTCTTTCAGGATTTGCCACACTGTCTTCCAAAGAGTTTGCAGTGTTGAAGGATTCCTTTTTCTCCACATCCTCGCCAGCATCTGTTGCTGTTTGTTTTATTAATGATGGCCATTCTTACAGGGGTTAGGTCATTTTAAAGGTTGGACCCAAGGTTTAACCTCTCGGGAGAGGGAGGAGTGATAACATCAGGATAGGGCAGAAGGAGCCCTGCAGAGGAGAGGAAGGGAGTTGTAGACTAAGATTTTCCAACAGTAATAACCACAAACTTGGCCTGTTATCCAGTTGTTTTATGCCTCAAGGGCTCACTTTGTTATCAATGTTTTAAATGTTCTTAACACATTAGGTGTAAACATTACACATATAAGTTAATTTGGTTTTGTAATGAGAAATGGGAAGTCAGATGGTTTGTTCAGGAAGGGGTTATTTTTCATAGTTACCTGTGTCAACAAAGTAGAGTCATTCCACCTTTATTTGCACTTTGTGCCTAGTACTTGTCAGTTCATAGTATTATTTCTTTGTAGCCATTGAACCCGAGTATGTTTATAAAAGATAACTTTCTGTGGACATGTTTTAAATGGTATCCTACTGTTTATTTTTAAAAGTTTCCAAATCACTGATTTCACAGAAGCATTTATGGATACTTTATTCTTTACTGCTTTTCAAATACATCCATGATCAAAAACTTATAGAGAAAAATCATATATTTTGAATTGTCTCATTGTTTACTTATGTAATGTCTAAACTGTGTATCATAATACAATACCAAAGTCATTTCCTTATAATAATGTTTACAAAGTAAATTTTGGAAAAGAAGGCTTGTTCTTGATAATATCTTTGGTTTCTATTCAGTACTCCTTAAATTTCTCTGAACCATGCATATAGAAAATACTTCACAGCTTGAAAGAACAAGTTGAAAACCTTGCGTATATAAACTTGTTTGATTTTCTTTAAACTCCAATCAACTGAAAATTATATAGCACAACTACAGAGTTTTTCTATTAGGTGAATGTATAACCAAGAAAATTAGACAGAAAAAAGTGATGAACTTGTGATGGTGCCATGCTGATTTGCAAAACATATTCCTGTAGCACAAGGCTTTTAGTTTTAAAAAATAAACATGTCAAGGAAGACTGTTTTGGAGGTATTTCTGTCTACAGTGTAAGCTTAAACATAGTGATAAATGTTTATGTGTGTTGTCTAATACTTGCATACACACACACAAACACACATATAGCTCCACAGGATTGTTTAAATGATCATCAAAAATATGAAATAGGATGACAAGGGTTTACAAATGGAAAAACTGAAATACTGAAGTATTTCCAAGGCAACAGATTGTCAACAAGAACTGTAATCCATGGACACATCATAGATCCAGCAGAGAGGATATTAGATGGAATAGCTCCACAGGCAGCAGTTATCGTGACCTTTATTATGTAGGACGCTCCCACATTACAACACCCTTTCAAACATCCAGTTTTTGGTTTATGAATTGACAGACATATAACTATTCTAAGCATGCAATATGCCAATCACTGGATTTGATTTGTTACAAGGAGCAGACTTGAATTCAACATTATGTGATTCTTTTTTAAAAAAGGTTGCTGGAGATATTTTCAGCACCTAATGGTATTATGAGTAAAGTTGTCATCTCCATCTTTTTATTTATTCTTAAAAATATAACTAAAGGTTATATGTAATTTACAACTCAGCCATGAATTGATAAGAATTACATTGAGCTTTAAATGTAATCCACAAATTGGAGCAGTTTGGTAACTTCATGGATGTGAATTTTGATTTTCCCCTGCAATTCTTCTGCACAGTGGTTGCCCAGGTGCTGGGAGTGCCAGAGCTTCTATGAATCACTTGACTCTTTTTCTCTGCTCCAGATTTTAGCCACATACATATATGTTTTAAATATGCTTTCGTAAAGCAACACTTTTGAGGAAGGATTTAGGCAGTGTTACTTTTATTTATTTATATTTTAAGCCATAGATCTTCATATTTAGAGATATTCATAGGGTATATATGACCAGAGTTTCTGAATCACTGTTGTTAATTCATTTCCTTATTAAATTTCTCAAGTACTTTACTAGTAATAATGACCCCAGTGCAAATCTTATTCTGTCTTTGTTTTTCTATATTTCTTGTGATCCTCTGTCTTATGCAGAATGTCATTAAATTTAAAGAATATTAAGCACATGTGAGAGCAGTACTGACCCCCCATGTGTATTTACATGTATACTTTTTCTACATTGAAGCATTTAATCATTCAGATTGATTTTTTAAAGTTCTGCATTGAATTTGGGCTAATAATCTAACTTAAGATGTTTTATATACATGTCTTTAATCACTTAGGATAAATATGGCTGACATTTACTGAAGTAGTTAGTAGGTTGAAAATTTAGTTGATTAGTTGATTAAAATTTATTCTTTAAATTTTAAATGCTATCAAAGTTGTACATAATGGAATATGTGAAACTTTAAATATTTAAATCTGTGATTAGGTAAGAACATCTAGAATTGATGGGGAAACTTAGTTGTTTGCATTTAATGATGTTTGTATTTCCATAGCAATTAGTGGCCTTTTTCTTCCCTCATTGGTCAGTGTAATAAACCAACTTTAACCGAATGGTACTTTTACTGTGCTGGGCATCATAAGTGTGAAGAGGATGTTTGCACTATTAAGTTTGATAAAATCTTACATAGTTAGAATATTTGGTAGTAATATTAGTAATACTACATTGCATAAACAGGACATGGCTCACTAAGAATCAAGTGGCTGACACTGTATCTGGAATGACTAGGATAGTGACAAGATTAAAAACACTTGAAGTAATTGTATATGTTTGTAAAGCATGATGTTTTGGAGAATTAATTAGAATACTGCAGTATTATGGCAAACATGATGAGAAGCAAGGCAAACATCTCATGTTACTATGGCCCACAGTGTTCTGGGCCCTAGACTGTAATTCTTCATAGACTCTTTCATTTAGCTTTATTTATTGAATCTCTACTATAGACCACGGTGACTTGTGCCAGGAACAATACTTGGCGAGACCTCATCTCTACAATAAATCAAAAAATTAGCCGGGCGTTGTAGCGTGCACCTATAGTTCCAGCTACTTGGAAGGCTGAGGCAGAAGGATCGCTGGAGCCCAGCAGGTCGAGGCTGAGGTGGCTGGGAATGGCCACTGCACTCCAGTCTGGGTGACACAGTGAGACTCCAACTCAAAAAAAAAAAAAAGATATATATATATACCCTAGAAGAGCAGTTGCTTTGGTTGTAGACTTGGCCTTGTATTTGATATGGAAAACATGGCAGAGAGTCAGAAAACACTCCTTTCTAAGGAGTAAGAAGTACAGTATTCATGAAAATATAAGGCTTTCTATCTTTTTTCACTTCTGTTAGCTTAGTGTGCTGGAGGATTGTTATTCAACTTGTAAAATATTATGATTGGTGACTATATAATCATTAGGGAGTCTGGGAGGAAAGAATAACAAATGATGTTATGTTATATAAATATAAGTGAAATTATAGCAAATTTTAGAAAGGGTATTTTGATGGGATTTAAAAATTAAAATAGATTACACATGCTACTACTAATAATACACATTTATTGGACACTACCATGCTTCAGACCTTATGTTATATGCTTCACAGTAATTTTATCTTTAGTTTCCCCACTGTCCTATGAATGAAGTGTGAATATCCCCATGCATGGATGGAAAAATAGAATCCTAGCATTACCAAGGAACGTGTTAGAGTTAGAGAGTGAATTCAGGTTTGTTTCTGATGTGGACATAGGCAGTATAGTCACTGTAGAAATGCATCTTAATATCAGGGTGGAGGGGTCTGCCTTTTCAGACTCCAAAGTCAGAAATATCTGAGCCAATGCCAGAGAGTTCCAATGGCAGAAAGACCAGTTGTACCATGGGTAGTGATCTATATCTCATCTATTTTGTACCTTCATCTAATGTATGATAATGTCCATGTTTATAAAGCTAGAGAAGAAATTAGCATGTAAAGTATTCTGACCTCACTATTTAATACTCCAATAGTTTTGTGGGCAAGGTCCACAGCCATATTTACGATAGGGCAGATTTTTAGCTAAATGGTTTCTGAAGAATGAGTTTGCCACATTCATATGCCTCTCTGGTCATATGAAGTTCTTAAGACTCTCTTCTACTCATATAATCCATGCTTCAGAGTGTCCATAGTTTGTCTAAAGATTACAGTTGAGGCATCTTTATTTTGCAATAGTTTTGCCACTGGGTGGTTAGTAACAGCCTCATAAAGCTTTCAGAATAACAAATTTTAGTATCTAACTTGTTTCTGGATGTTTTCTTTCAAAATAAGTAAGGACTTGTACAAGTTGACCTCCTGCCAAGTTATCTGGTATTATAATAATGATAGCAATCATTTATATAGCACTGTGTGCTGATAAGCAGATACTGTTTTAAGGACTTTACATGCACTAATTCATTTTATTAAAAACAGAACATGTTAAAAAATGGGCCATAATAAATATATACATGGTAAGTTATCATTATTTAGTCCTTCTTCCCCCCAAAACACACAACACACACACACACACACACACACACACACACACACACACAAACTAAAGGAAGGGAAACTCAGTCTTTGGTAGAAAATAAAAATTTCTATGCCAGGAACTCTAGGAGTTTGTCTGTTAACAGTTCTTTTGCAAAAACTGTACTTTAGGAAACTTAGCTCCATCTGAATCCATCACTGTTCATTGCAGAATATATGCTAAATTTGCAGTTACAGACAAACACGTCACATTTATTTTTACATTTTTGGATATAATACTGTCAAGTAAATGCCTTACTTAAAAAATAAAATGGATAATAGAAGTTTTAGGGCTTGAAAAGAATAGATAAGCAGTGTCTGGGTATTGTGCTTGAAAAGTCGAGTATTTTGCTTGTGTATCTTGTTCATTTTTACATTCAGCAAACTTCTTGTGTATTTAAAGGATAGACTGCCTTATAAAATGTTGGAAAGGACTCATTCAGAGAAATGTTTTACTAAAATATTGAAGGTAAAAAGCAAAAGTCAATAGGAAGTATAAATAAAAATAGGCTACAAATTTTTAAACAGCAATCAGATCATCTTAAAATAAATTACTCCTGATTACAATATTATATTATCATCACTATGCTAATGCAAAATTAAAGAACTCTAACTTGGGTACCTAGTATAAAGCGTTAAAACGTAACAAATCTTTATCACATAGTTTAGAAGGTAGTAATCCACATTTTAAGAGCACTTAGATTCATGGGTCATTTTAGCAATGTTTTATTACATCTGATAAACTAGAGTGTTTTCATTTGTAAGATTTATAACAGGAATTTTATTACAAAGAGAAATTGTTTTGGACAAAGGGTCATCTATATGTGAATATAGTTACAATGGACACTTTCTTCCTCAAATTCCGGAATTTTCCTTTCTGTTACTGTGATACTGCTGAAAAGGTTGCTATTTCTAAACTTCATTCAGAAGTACTTTAACTCAGAAAGATTGCTGTATTTTGGTGGATACAGGTAGAATTATTGGAACTATTTGCAGAACCTATGTCTCTGGTCCTAAAAAATGAAGACATCAATGAATAAGGTTATTTTAATAACTAACATGCATTGCACAAATTAAGGGAACATATTTTCCTACATATAATCTATTCATCAGAATTCATTTCTGAAAAACATATATTCTATCCATACATATGAATGAAATACTTTTTTATAGTACAAGTTTTTGTATATAGTGTACACAGTTTATATAGACATTTTAAAAATAGAATACATATGTATTCATACTGTTTGCAACATGGTTTATATATACAGTATATACCAGATATAACATGTTTGTTTATGTCTACCTAAAATGGAAAAATATTGCAAAGATATCTTGAACAAATTATAAATGTCTTCCTTTAGATTGAGTTAAATTTAAATGTATGCATTGGATTGGTAATTTTTTGTTTTCTTAATTCTGTAAGAAAAAGTAGATTCATCATTTTGGGGCACATTTTTATCATTGTGTGTAAATGTATTTTGTTAATCCTGTAAAATTTGTCATGGATAAATATGCTTGGATTATCTTATCACCACCATATCTGCATTCTTTTGTTCATTGCTTATTCATAATTTAGCTGTCTGGCAGTGAGCCTTTTTGAGATGCTCAAAAAAGATACATGACTTCTACCAGCTGCTACTATATCCTGCAGAATGCACAACAAGACATTAGAAATGTGAGGATTCCTCTCCTGATTAAAGTGCTCTTCATTTAATGTTTGTTCATAAGAATCTCAGGAATCTCTTGCTACCAACAGTTTTGATTTTTTTTCTTCCTACCAAAATGAGTTCTAATAATTGAATTTGTTAGACTATCCAAAGGAAGGTAATTCCGTGAATGTTGTTTGTTTTCTATAACTAAATACTTAAAAATAATTTGTACTGGGGGATGTCAAGTTATCCAAAAATTGTTTTATGGGGCAAAGAAGAATGGAGGGTGGAGGAGATATATCATATCCTAATCTTAAAGGAAATGGTTTGTTTAATTCTGTTTGAATCTAAGCGCTTTAAAGTTTTTACTGTGAACAATTTGTATTCTGTAGTATGTGGCAGACATTAAAAATGTTACTTGAAGCCGGGCTTGGTGGCTCAGCCTGTAATCCCGTGCCTTGGGAGGCTGAGGTGAGTGAATTGCCTGAGCCCATGGGTTCGAGACCCGACTGGGCAACTTGGTGAGACCTCATCTCTACAATAAATCAAAGATTAGCTGGGTGTGGTAGCGTGTGCCAGTAGTTCCAGCTACTTGGAAGTCTGAGGTGGAATGATCGCCAGAGCCCAGCAGGTCGAGGCTACGGTGGCTGGGAGCGGCCACTGCACTCCAGTCTGGGCGACAGAGTGAGACTCCAAATTAAAAAAAAAAAAATGTTACTTGAAGTGCAACCACATCTTTAGGTTTTTGTCATTGGAATTAGTTGAACATATGAATTTACTCTTTTTTCTCATTTTCTGTCTATTCCTCTCTTTGTATCTCAAAATCAGCAAATTCATTTATGAGCAGTGGTTAATTTTTGTCTCTCTTTGGGGCAGGCATTCGATTTTGGTTCAAAATAAGTCATTGAAAATCCATGCAGTGTTAGTTCATCTTCATCACTCCATTCTGTGGTTAGAGCCTAGGGCCTGCTGCCTCACTGTCTGCCCTGATTTTCCTTAATTGCAACGCATGTTTCAATTTAGTTCTGTAGTCACCACTCTCCTGCCAGCCCCTCTCCACTTCTCACATCTATCGATCGCAGACTAATATTTATTTGAAGCTATTTTCCAGGCATTATGAAAAATGTATTCATTTCTTACCGTGAATCTTCATCAAAGGGGATGGTGAGAAGGAAAATACAGGGCTTAAGTATGCAACTCTTCTTAGACAGTAAAACTATTATTAATTGTCCACCATGGTCAATTGTATTTTTATTTTTATACAAATCAGGAACTTTGGTCTCTGGGAAACATTTTCAGACAGAGTAAGGTACAATATTAATAATTTAACTCTATTTGTAATGGTTCTAGAATGACCCCTGTATTTTCTAAGTACATACTACAGGCAGTACAATCACCATAATATGCATTGATCATCTTGAATTGAATATATGCACACGGAGACACAAAACTATCATTTTCCTTAGCATAAAAATTTGCCAATTTTACCAGAAGGTCATGTAACCGAGTTTTATAAGACTTTATTTCAGATCTCATTAGTCCTGTGTTTCATTTTTTTAATAATCAATATTTTTTAGTATGATATTGTGAGGTACAGTTAAGGGTTAGGTATGCAAATACATTTCGTTCAGGCACCCTTGTTGATAAGAGGTATTTACCCATTCCCAGACAGATATTTACTACCATTAATCCCATCTACCTTCCACCCCATAGTTTCCCACTACTGTCAGTCATTTTCTTATAGTATTACATTGGATGTTCAAGGTCCACTATATGAGTGAGAACATG
>NW_007232196.1:0-24124 GCF_000164805.1 Carlito syrichta | reverse complement strand
AACAGTGTAGAAGTGTTCCCTTTTTGCCACACCCTCTCCAGCAGCTGTTATTTTTTGAGTTGTTAATCATTGCTATTCTGACCCGAGTTAGGTGGTATCTCAGTGTGGTTTTGATTTGCAACTACCTGATGATTAGTGAGGTTGAACATTTCTTCATGTGTCTGTTGGCTGCTCGGATGTCTTCCTTTGTGAAGTGTCTGTTCATATCTTTTGCCCATTGTATAATGGGGTTGTTTGTTTTTTTCTTTTCAGCATGTTTGAGTTCCTTGTAGATCCAAGATGTTAAGCCTTTGTCAGACCTGGTGTTGGCAAATACTTTTCCCCAGTCTGTAGGCTGTCTCCTTGTTCTCTTGATGGTTTCTTTGACTTTGCAAAAGTTTGTCAGTATAATGAGGTCCCATATGTCTATCTTATCTCTTATGACCTGTGGGTTTCAGGTTTTGTTCAGGAATTGGATGCCAGTTCCGATTTCCATGAGGGTATGTCCTTCATTTTCTAAGGTTCTTATGGTTTGAGGTTTTACATTAGGACTCTGATCCGTTTGGAGTTAATTTTTGTATATGGGGATAGGTAGGGTCCTTTTTCAATCTCCTTCATGTGGTCAACCAGTTTTCCCAGCACCATTTACTGAATAGGTTCTACTCTCCCCAGTGGTAGGTGGTGGAGGTTTGTCAAAGATGAGTTGGTTGAGAAATTAAGTTTTGCTTCTGGAATCTCAATTCTATTCCATAGATCTACATGCCTGTTCCTATACCAATACCAAGCTGTTTTGATGATTGTAGCTTTATAATAAAGTTTGAAGTCTGGTAATGTGATACCACCTGCTTTGCTTTTTTTGCTGATGATTGTTCTGGCTATTCTTGGTCATTTGTGTTTCCATATGAATTCCTGTGTGTTTTTTCTAGGTCTGAGAAGAATGTTGCTGGGAATTTGATGGGTATTGCATTGAATTTGTAGATTGCCTTAGGTAAGATGGACATCTTCACAATGTTGATTCTTCCAATACATGAGCATGGGATATTTTCCCATTTGTTTGTGTCATCTTTGATTTCTTTGAGCAGTGTTTTGTAGTTTTCATTATAAAAGTCTTTCATGTCTCTGATTAGGAAGATGCCAAGGTATTTCTTTTTTTTTGTGGCTATTGTAAATGGAATTGTGGTTTTTATTTGGGTTTCTGTTTGTTTATTATTGGTGTAAAGAAATGCAATTGTCTTTTGCACATTTGTTTTGTCTCCTGAGACTTGACCAAAGGCCTTCATCAGTGTAAGGAGGTTTTTGACAGATTCTCTTGGGTTTTCAAGGTACACAATCATATCGTGTGCAAAGAGAGATAACTTGACTTCCTCTTTTTCTATTTGGATACCCTTCATTGCCTTCTCTTCTCTGAGTGCTCGAGCCAGGACTTCCAATACTATGTTGAAGAGGAGGGGTGAAAGTGGGCATCCTTGTCTTGTTCCAGTTTTCAGGGGAAATGGTTGCAATATTTTTCTGTTTAGGAGTATGTTGGCTGTGGTTTCTCGTAGGTGGCTTTTACTATTTTGAGGTATGTTCCCAGTATGCGTAGATGTTTGAGTGTTTTTATCAAGAAGGGGTGCTGGATTTCATCAAAAGCTTTTTCTGCATCTAATGATATAATCATGTGGTTTTTGTTTTGACATGTTGATGTATTTAATTACATTTATTGTTTTAGGAATGTTGAACCAGCCTTGCATCCCAGGAATGATTTTTGAGATGTATTGTTGAATCCTGTTTGCTAGGATCTTGTTGAGAATTTTAACATCTATGTTCATCAAAGATATTGGCCTGTAGTTCTCTTTCTTTGTTGGATCTTTACCTGGCTTGGGCATCAATGTGATGTTGGCTTCATAAAATGATTTGGGGAGAGTTCGTCTTTTTCAATCACTGGGAATACCTTCAGTAGGATTGTAATCAGTTCCTCCTTAAATATCTTGTAGAATTCAGCTGGAAAGTCATCCGCACCAGGGCTTTTTTTTGTAGGTGGTTTTCTTATTATGTAGTCAATATCCTTGATTGTTATTGGTCTATTTAGGGTCTCAATTTCTTCTTCTTTCAACCTAGGTAGGTTGTGATGTCAGAACGTCCTCCATTTCCTTAAGGTTTTCAAGTTTGTTTCCATACAAGTGTTTGTAGTAGTCTCTAATGATCTTTGTATTTCTTCAGGATCAGATGTGACTTCACCTTTTGTGTTTCTGATTGTGCTTATTTAGATTTTTTTCTCTTTTTTTCTTGGTCAGTCTAGCTAGGGGACCATTAATCTTGTTTATCCTTTCAAAGAACCAGCTTTTTATTTAATTTATTTTTTGTATTATCGTTTTTCTTCTATGTCCTGGATTTGGGCTTTTTGTTTTTTTTTTTTGGTGATCTGAAT
Organism: Carlito syrichta; assembly: GCF_000164805.1. Classification (NCBI taxonomy): domain Eukaryota; kingdom Metazoa; phylum Chordata; class Mammalia; order Primates; family Tarsiidae; genus Carlito; species Carlito syrichta. The sequence continues at coordinate 21,735 of NW_007232196.1, read as the reverse complement.
TCTTCTGCTGAAATTAGGGTTTTTGTGGTCTTGCTTTTCCAACTTCCTTAGGTGACTTGTTACGCTGTTAATTTGTAATCTTTCCATTTTCATCATGTGCATTTGTAGGGATATAAATTACCCTCTTACTACAGCTTTCATGGCATCCCAGAGATTTTGGTAAGATATTTTTTTCATTTTCATTTGTTTCCAGGTATCTTTTGACCTCTGTTTTAATTTCATCATTGACTCAGGAGTTGTTTAGCATCATGCTCTTTAGTGTCCATGTCTTTTGGGTTTTCGGGAGACCTTGTTGGTGTTAATGTTTATTTTTATTCCACTGTGGTCCGAGAAGGTGTATGGTAAAACTTCGGTCTTTTTAAATTTTCTTATGCTTGTTTTATGGCCAAGTATGTGGTCGACCTTATAATACATTCCGTGCGGTGATGAGTAGTATGTGGATTCTGTGGTCTTTGGATGGAGTGTTCTGTAGGTATCAATTAAGTCCATTTGGTCAAGAGTCACACTGAGGTTTCAGATCTCATTGCTGATTTTTTATCCTGATGATCTGTCTAGGGTTGTGAGTGGGGTATTAAAGTCCCCAGTTATGATGGTGTTAGAGTCAATATCTTTCTTTAGTTTTCCTAGAACTTGCTTTATGAAAGTTGGCGCACCTATGCTGGGTGCATATATGTTTAAGATAGATATTTGTTTTTGGTGGAGTGAACCTCTTGTTATTAAGTAGTGATCCTCTGTGTTTTTCAAATTTTTCATAGCTTAAATGGTATTTTGTCTGAAATTAGGATAATGACTCCTCCTTTCTTTTGTGTTCCATTCGCCTAAACATTTGTTTCCCATCCTCATACTTTGAGTCTGTGGATGTCCTTTCTAGTGAGATGGGTCACTTGAAGGCAGTATATTGTTGCCTGGTGATATTTTATCCATTTTGTCATTCTATGTCTTTTCAGTGGTGCGTTTAGTCTATTCACATTCAGGCTAATTATTGAAATGTGACAGTTCATCCCTATCCTAGAGTTCTTATAGAGTTGTTGTTCTTCCACTAGGGTTTTTTTTTTTTTTTGGTCCTTTTTTTGGTTTTGGGGTTGGTTCATGTATATTTTATTCTTTTCCCTGTAGTCTTCTGAAGAAGGTTGTTCTTTTTCCTTTTCTTCTGTGTTTAGTACTTTCTTAAGTGTTTCATGTAGAGGTGGTTTGGTGGCAGCATAAGATCTTAGGGATTGGATATCTCGGAAAAATTTTAATTCTCCCTTGCTGTTGAAGCTTAGCTTGGCTGGGTAGGCTATTCTTGGTTGAAATTGTTTATCTTTTAGGACTTTGAATATAGGGCTCCAAGCTCTCCTTGCCTGCAGGGTTTCTGTAGATAAATCTGCTGCTATTCTGATTGGTCTTCCATGGTTGGTGATCTGGACTTTTTCTCTTGCTGCCTTTAGGTTTTTTTCTTTTATGCCTACTTTGTTTAGATGAATTATTATGTGTCTAGGAGTTGGTCTTCTCATTTGTTGTCTTGCAGGGATTCTCTGAATCCCTTGTGTTTGAATTTTTTCATCACTGATTAGATAAGGGATGTTTTCTTGGATGATTTCATGGAAAATTTGTTCCAGTGTGGTCTCGGTCTCTCTTTCTGCCTCAGGAAGGCCAATTACTCATAGGTTCGGTCTCTTGAAGTAATCGCTCAACTCTTGGAGGTTTTGTTCTATCTTTTTGAGCTCATTTCCTGTGTTTTTAAGAGTTTGTGTTAATTCTATATTTTGGTCCTCAAGCTCTGAGATTCTTTCTTCTGCTTGGGTAATTCTGCTTTCCATGCTTATCCGTTTGTTATTTATTTCATTCACAGTATTATTTATTACTGTTATCTCAGATATTAGCTCCTTCCTAGTTTCTTCTAGTGTCTCCTCAATTCTTTTTAATCTCTCCATTAATGTCTTGATACCTAGGTTTGTAGTTTGAGACCCTTCATTGTAGGGGTTCTTCATTGTTTGCATTCCAAAGTCAGTTTTCTCAATGTCTGCCCTCCCAGGGGTCTGGGAGAGACTCCTACTCTTCTTTTGGTTTTTCTTCATTTGTGTAGATTTTTCTCTCTATTTCCCTTTCCCTCCCCTTCTTTAATTCTATTTTTGATGGAAGGTGGGGTTGCTTTTGTTTCACTTCTGCAATATCCTGTTCTTCCTTATGAGGGTCGTCTGACTTTGTTCATTTTTGAGGTTGGAGTGTGGGCTGCCATCTGTACTTTTTGCAATTTTGAGGTTTAACTGAGGGGGAAGCTGTGGTTCAAAATGTATATGCTGATTCTAGCATCCACCAAAGGTGTATGAGCACACTGGAACATATTTCCCTCTGCCTTATAATCTGTCCATGCAGCAGTATGTGGGCTTGGTCCCTAGATTAAAAGGGCATATAAAAGAGGAAAATAATGGAGGAAGGGGGGGTCAATAGGAAGTTAGAAAGAGAGAAGAGAGAGGGTAAACAGACATACATACCAACTATCAGGTGAGAAAGGGACACAAGGCCGGAAAGAAGTGAAAAAAGACACATAAGAAAGATTCCCTAAAGAATACTGATAGCTACACAGAGACAGAGCAATAAAATTATGAAACAGTGTAGGTCAGAAAGCAAACATCAAAAGTGATCAAAATAAATAGTCAAATTGACAAAATTAAAAGTCAAAATAAGAGATCAGGCTAAAGTCACTTCAGGTCTGATCCCCAGCCTCTCCCCTTTGTTTTTCGTTGCAGGCAGCTAGATTTACTTGCAGTTTTTTTTTTTTTTTTTAGCCTGCTGCCTGGGAGTTGCTTTTGTCTGATTCAGTGGAGGAGTGGGGCTTTGTCTCCTATTTAGCGACATTACCTTAGGAATCGAGGTGGGGGTTGTTGATAGGTGGGCAGGGCAATGGAAATCTCTGCCTGGAGAATGGCCGAGGCAGTTTCACTTTAGCAGATCCATTTCTCTCCGCTTGTCTGGGTCCTGAAACTTGGGGTCATGTGCTGAGTGCCTTAGCCAGGTTGGGCCCAGAGCTTCAGAGTTCCAAACCTCCAGAGGGCAGGTGGTGAGCAGTGAGAGTGGCCCTGGGCCCCCCACAGGGTACTTTAGCCAGGAATGGCACCAGTGTCTCTGAGGAGTGGGCACTGAGAGCCTCCCTGAGTGACTAGTGCCTTGTTGCTGGGTGCTGGGTGAGAGATGATGTAGCCAGGGTGGGAGCCGAGACCCGAGACTCCCACGCAGGTGGGAGTCACGTATGGTGGAACAGCAGCAGCCAGTTGGATGCAGGGCCAGGGGATGGGGGAAGAAAAGTAAGTCTTTTTGGGAACTCATGTTCGGAGAATCTCACAAGTCCACCTATGCAATTGCCATCTTACTGAAACCTGCTGATATTACTTTCAAGGAAATTGATTCATTTTCCAAATATGTGGCACTATAGCATAAATGAAACTTCTTGACTTTTTTCCTTCTGATGTCCTAGGTTATGCCACTAGACACTTCAAGTTAATTTAAAGTGAACCCTGTTGCAGCGGCTGCCGAGGTCCAAGATGCGGCCGAGTGTGGGTGGGATGGGGCTGTATTCCTTTTAATAAGTGATTCTGTTTCATTGTAGCTGTGTGTCTGAAAGTGTAGATCAATGAGAATGATTGCATTCAGAATCTCACGATCTGTATAGTGGAAAAAATTGCAATCAAAGCCCGTATCAATCACTGTGAAGGAGGGCTAATTGCTACTGCTTCTCAAGTCTCTGGACAGATAAACCAGTAATGAAATGCTGCTCTGATATGTGAATGATGATGGTTGAAACAATGGAAACAGAAACAGCCTTCAGAGATAACCAAAAAGACAAAGAAAAAAGAATAAATTACATGAAAATATGGAACTGTGCACTACGTTAACTCTCTTAAAGTCATATTATTTTATGCCTTCTACCCATCCTTTTCTGGCAGGTTGGGGCAGTATCATATGTCAGGTTGCAAAAGACAAATAAGACTATAAATGGAAATCACTCTTTCTGCTATAAAAAAGAAAAAAGAGAAACAAAGTACATTCTATGCTTCGTATGAACTCTGTATATTTTATAAAAATAATGATTCTGATTTAATTTTACTATTTAAGGCATTCTCTTTTTTAAAAATAGTGATGTTGAATATATTAAATATTGTATATGCATAAATATCACAAATTACATAATGTTTTCAAGGATTGTCATCTTTGAAGGGATTTTGGAATTATTGGTTCATTGTAGAACAAAGTATAGAGAAAATTGTATAACATATAAAAATACTAAAATAAGAATTGGTGTGACAAAGAACTCATAAGATTGGAGTAAGCACATTTAACCATTTCTCCCATATAAACTTAAAATTTAAACATCTATTAGTTACTCACATGTTGAAATATATGCAAAAATATTTAGCAAAATTGAAGTTTAAGGCCCATGACAATCATCTCAACACAATGGGTTCTTCTGAAAATTAATAAGAATGATGATAATAATGTAAATACTGTTCCAGACTTTGCCCAAATTTATTATCTAAGACTCTTGTTGAAAATAACTCAAATAATTTTAACCAGGAAAATATATTAATGCTTCAAAAGCACTTTCACAACCCTGAATTATAAAAGTATAATGGAATTATATATACAAGAGTTATTTATAGCTAGCAACCAGATAGCAGAAGACATTATGAAGGCACATTTTCCATAACCTATACTACTCTTGCATGTTATTTCACCCATAGGGTTTAATCTCCATAATATGCACTGATCATCTTGAAGAATGCTCCCTAAAACCTGAACTTTCTTTATGAAAAATTATGTTTTCTTACATGTTTAAACTTCAGTCATCTTCAAAGGCTCTCCATTTGATGCCATACACCTATTGAGACACTTTTTTCACTGTTCAAAACAATTTTTGAACTCATCAATTTTGATGCCTTTTAGTGCTTCTGTCATTTTTTGTTTCAAGTCTTCCATGATGGCAAAGCGTTTCCCAGGAAAACAATATGGTCTTCATCTGGGGAAACAAAATATGTTTCTCAGGGTGAGATCAGGTGAATAGGAAGTGTGGGGCACAGGGATCATGTTGTTTTTGATGTATAAAAAAAAACTGCTGAACACTCAGCTCAGTGTGGATAGGTGCACTTGTTAATCACCCATCATGAAATGGGCAAATGTGTTGAAAGAATCTCCAAAAATAATTCACTGGAGATGAACACAACCTCTCACAGCAATGCTAGCCAGTACATTGATACTCATGGGGTCTTAAAACACTTATCTATCTACAAGGGGCCCATCCTCCAAAATACAATTCTGCTTTTTTGTGTTTTTTTGAGTCCCCCTCATTTTGTTTTTAGGACATGAAAATTAGGATCATTTAAAAAATAAAATGAGTAACTTCTCATTCATATAGAGAAGATTATAACTGTCAAAAAGTTAGCTATATTTATTTTTCAGAATTCATTTCAGATGTGGTACAACTAGTAGGAAAGTAGAACCTTCTTAAGAAAAATACAGAATTGTCTCACATCTTTGTAGTTCTCTTTATAAGTTTAAGAATTTCCTGAAACCTGATTTTGTGCTGGATTGCTGTGACTGCATTGTAATGAAAACAGATGATTGGGGCATCACCCTTTTTGTGATAGTGTCACTATCCTCTAGCTAGTGTGGGTTTGTATATTTTAAAAGATAGCTGTACAAAGAAAAAGATTGCTGTTGTACTCACCTCCGACATACTCCAGGGTCTTTGGGAGTTTCTCCCCTAACCATTTCAACTTGTTTTGGAATTTTCACTCTTGCATGCATCTCCCTTCCTTCTTCCCCTGCCAGTTTTCTGGGAAAAGTTGTGAGCTTTTCTGAGTGGATTCCAAACCCCTTCCCTTAACCCCATCCTCACCTCCTGTCTGTTTGATACCATTTGGCTCCTTCTTTGGCAAGAATAGTCACTGTTCTCATAAAGTTTTTTAGCTCAATAAAGTCAGTGGCCTTCACGACTGAACTTTGTACATTGAAAAGCAAATAAATAAATAAAAGATAGCTGTAATCGTATTGTTATAACATTGAAACAGGAGATAGTTAGAGAAAGGCTAGGCAGACAGACAGGTGAGTCCTCTGGTAACAATGTAGTGAATTCCTAGCAGGCCTCTAAGGCTCAGCATTGGTAAACAAGCTCCCTGTGAGCCTCTCAAATTAGAGCTTATGTTCACTGCTGGGAACAAAAAACAACAATTCAGCTCGCCATTAGGTCCCTACCTTAATACTGACCAATAAGAACAGCTACAGCTCACAGTTAGTGCTAGCCAATTGGCTTGGACCAAGTTTTCAGCCCCAGATGGCAACTCCTTTGGGCCTCCTCCCACTGTTGGAGCATTTCTGTCCTCAGTAAATCCTGGTTTCTCACTTTCCAACTGTTCATATTCCTCATTCTTCCTGGGCAGTATACAAGAAATTTGACCTGGAAGAGCTGGGACCCTGAAGAGCTGCAACCTGAAAAGCTGCAGAAAATCATTGGAGCTGAAAAACTGTTACCCCAGAGGCTGACTTGCCAGCCAATGGACTTGGCTGAACCAGGAAATCTGCTGAAAAAAGGCAAGACTCTGAAGCTGAGACACTCAGAGGAATAGGCTTACCAACCTGTTGAACCAGCAACACTCTCAGGACTTGGTTTGCCAGCCTGTTAGAGCCAACACCCTGGGGGCTGCGCTTGCCAGCCCCCCAAGCAGAACACTCAGGGCTTGGCTTGCCAGCCCATTAGAGCTGACAATTCAGGGACTGGGCTTATCAGCCCTTCCACGGCCCTCTCTAGGGCTTGGCTGGCCAACCCATTGAGCTGATACTCTCAAAGCCCCGGCTGACCTGAAAAATCCACAACAACATTGCCGAATCAGGACTTATAAACTGCCAGTAAAATGCACAAGGGTAGAAGTCAGTTGAGAGACCGCAAAGTCTAGATGTGCCAAGTGGTGTCAATCTTTTTGTATAACAGCGGGTGGGCAAATGCAAGAGTCCATTACTCAAAAATAAATGTATAGTTAAAAGAAAAGCTAATGGATATTGAGATTGTCAGGGTAATAAATTATGAATTACCCCTGGTTGCTCCTTGGGTACTGGTACAGTGGCATGGAATGGCATAAATACTGGTCACAAGTGTCAGTCTTCCATTATCTATGTAGGAATTTGTACTCTACATAGGTCCTTTAACCTTTTAGACTCTCAGTTTCCTCATTTGCATAGGGAGTTGCTAACACCCTCTTGCAGCTGCAAAAATGTATAATGATATGCTTTGAATTTTGTGACTATATAGTACAAAAAAATGAGTGGAAGTACTATTTATGGTAGTTTTTTTTCTAATGACATTCACAGTTACAAATATTTCTTATTTTAAAGCTGTTAAAATAAATTCAATTTTTATACCAAACATGATTCTTATTATACAGGTATCAATTCATCACATATAAGATAGTTAAATATTTTTCTTCTATGGAAACATCTTTGGAAGGAAACTTCTTGTAGCAGAATGTCTAGATTACTTTGTAATCGAAATGATAGGAGATATGCTAAATTTTAAAGGGATAGGCACAAACCTCAACACAGTACTAAGGAAAAATACTAAAAATATTTAGAGATAAGTACATTTGTTCGTTAAATTCAAGAGAGATAGTAGAAGAACTCTAGAAATATTTGAAAACTAGATGATATAACATGAAGAAGAAAGTTAACAATGTAATATTTGATGGGCAGGCAGATACATAAGGGCATAATTATCTCTGAAAATTTTGTGTGAGGAAAATTTTATAAAGGAATAAATTTATGTAGTGAGATATTTACCCCAGCTACAACAGTTATTTATTTCTTTTAAACCTTGTTTTTCAAAAGCACTTTCATTTTGTTCTTCTCCCTTACTTGCAAGGATAACTGATTTAGTGTTTGTAGTATAAATAGATAAAGGTTTATGATTGAATTAGATTTCTAGCATCTAGTAAATTGACTTTTTATTTTTATTTTAGTATATAATTTTTATTTTAAAATTGTGGGGTACAGTTAAATGTTAGGTATACAAATATTCATTTTGCAGGTACTCTTGCTGATGAGGTGTGCCCCCACATCCCCAGGCAGATACTGACTACCATTAATCCCACTTCCCCTTCGCCACCCTACCCCTCCTAGTTTCCTGCCACTGTCAATTATTTTCTTATAGTATTACAGTAGTTGGTCAAGGTCCACTTATGAGTGAGAACATGTGATACTCAGATCTTTGTTTTTATGAGAGATCACTCAGAACCATAAACTCTAATTCCATCCAGGTTGCTGCAAAGTTCATGATTTTATTCTTTTTTATGACTGCGTAATATTCCATGGTGTATGTGTACCACATTTTTTTAATCCAGTCCTCTTTTGATGGACAGCATGGTTGGTTCCATGATCTTGCTATTGTGAACAATGCTGCAATAAATATGTGTGCAGGTATCTTTTTCATAGAGTGACTTGAGTTCTTCAGGGTACATTCCCAGTAGGGGGATTGCGGGGTCATATGGAAGGTCAGTTTTTAGAACTTTTGGGAATTGCCACACTGATTTCCACAGAGGCTGTACTAGTTTACATTCACACCAACAGTGTAGGAGTGTTCCCTTTTCAACACATCCTCTCCAGCATCTGTTATTTTTTGAGTTATTAATAATGGCCATTCTGACTGGAGTTAGGTGGTATCTCAGTGTAGTTTTAATTTGTACCCCCTTGATGACTAGTGAGGTTGAACGTTTCTTCATGTATCTGTTGGTCACTCATATGTCTTCTTTTGAGAAGTGTCTGTTCATATCTTTTGCCCACTTTGTAATGGAGTTTTTTGTTTTTTTCTTTTCAGCACATCTGAGTTCCTTGTAGGTACTTGATGTTAGGCCTTTGTCAGACATGGAGTTGGCAAATACTTTTTCCCAGTCTGTGGGCTATCTCCCTGCTCTGTTGATGGTTTCTTTGGCTTTGCAGAAGCTTGTCAGTTTAATGAGATCCCACTTGTTTATCTTGTCTCTTATGGCCTGTGCATTTCAGATTTTGCTCAGGAATTGGATGCCACTTCCAACTTCCATAAAGGTGTGTCCTACATTTTCTAACATTCTTATGGTTTGAGGTTTTACATTTAGATCTCTGATCCATTTAGAGTTAATTTTTGTGTATGGGGATAAATAGGGGTCTTGTTTGAATCTTCTGCATGTGGTCAGCCCGTTTTCCCAGCACGATTTACTGAATAGGTTCTCCTCTCCCCAGTGGTGGGTAGTGGAAGCTTTGTTGAAGATTTGTTGGTTGAGAAATTGAGGCTTTGCTTCTGGAATCTCAGTTCTATTCTATTGGTCTATATGTCTGTTCTTGTATCAATACCAAGTTGTTTTGATTATTGTAGCTTTATAGTAAAGTTTAAAGTCTGGTAGTGTGATACCTTCTGCTTTGTTTTTGTTGTTGTTGTTTGTTTGTTTTTTGCTGAGGATTGTTCTGGGTATTCTTGTTCATTTGTGTTTCCATGTGAATTGATTTAGTATTTGTAGTATAGACAGATAAAGGTTTATGATTGAATTAGATTTCTTGCATCTAGTAGATTGACTTTTTAAATGGATGTGTCACTTATTGATTGTTTACTTGAAAATTTCCAACTAATGATACTTAATAAGTACTGTGAGTATATTTTATAACATAGTTACCTTTTTTGCCTAATTTTTATATGTACTTTGCATTCTATATATGTAGATTGAGTATTTTATCCCTCAAATTGCGTAATGCTCTTGCCAGTGATAATTCACCATTACTGATAAAATATTCTACTCTAAGTAAATACTCAATTCCTCAAAAGATAATTTTCTACTTTTTCATTTTGAGACTCTTAGGAATATGTATTAAGTGGCATCATGTGGACTGGACTTCTGTAACATATTTGGTCTCCTCTTTACTCATCAAAACTCTGTTTTCCCAAAGCTGATTTTGGCCAGGTATTAGGAGATTATCTGATTCGAACACTTGATAGTTTGGAGTGAACCTTGTTTTCATTTTTTCTAAAGGAGCTTATTATAACAAACATATTTTCAATCAATAGAACATGAAGAACTTTTAGTATGCCCTTGCCTGTCTCCCACACTTCACAAAAAATCCCTTCCCAAAAGATACAATTTTCAACATTTTGAAGTACCCATTCTGGAAGCAAGGTCTCATAGTGACATTGTTTTAGAAAAAATATTTTCATTATATTACATTATCGAGTATAAAATAGGTAAAAACATGTGTTAGGTTAAATGCATGTGTTGTATATGTTTTCATTGATAGCTGTATTTTTCCATATAGAAGTATCTCACTTTGGAAGAAATCTACCATCAAGTGAAGAAATTTAGAATTGGGAGATATGTTGTGACACTCAAGTTGGAAGTATCTACTCACTGTTACTATAGAATTTATCTTTGGGATCTATAGTTGGCTATAGTCTTCCTTGTAGAAAAACATCCACAGCAAGTATTTAGATTTGGGTTGAACCAAACCACATTCGACTTCACAAGATCTGGCCTTTTCTCCCCTGCCCCCACTCCTCACCTTATGCATTTATTTTCAGTTACCAGGTCTTGTTCCAAGGACAGACATCTAGCTATATTTTGCTGTTATTCACTGTCAGCAGCATCTGTTTCATACGTGGTCACAAAGACTTTTAGTTGACTCATGTTTAGTGTGACTTCTCCCATCCTATGGTCTATCCAATTCTCATCAGTGTGATGCCTTCTGGTGCTGTAGCTCTCCTCTTTTATATTGCCTTTATATACCTCCCATGGACTTGTATGTTTTGAGCCTTTCTGCACTCTCAAATTATAGTAATATATTCCTTATTTTATAATTTCATTGTGACTGTCTATAAAGCAAATGATTTGCAATTACAGCCTACCATATTGAAGGTGGGGCAGGAAAGGCTCCAACTTGCTCATCATGGACCAACAGATCTGGTCTCTGTGATTGGTGGATCAACTACTCAGGGCTTGATCATGGCCCAAAGGGAATATTCTGAGAGAAACTTCAGAGGAACCTGATGAGTGCTGAGTTCCAGGTGCCCAACCTTCTACTCTGATCCAGTTATGGAAAAAAGGGTATGGCCAGAAAAGGAGGAGGAAGAACTCCAAAGAGATCTCTGGGGAGTCTGGGGCTGACACAAACCCCTTCTTTCCCAGCAATTAACTGAGAGTGACAAACACAGGCAGAACCTGGACTTCAGTCACAATAGGAGAGCTCCATTCCAGGATAGGCCTGGCTGTGGCACCTGATTGAGAGTACACATCTGGGGAAGAGATAGTCCCTTATCTCCCCACCAGAGATCTCCCTAACCATATGAGAGTGGGAGGGGAGGCCTGCTCTCCCACCCACCTCCAAAGCCCCTCCTCCTTCCCTGCTTTGTTCCCTGAGAGTGAAAGAGCTAGTTCTGCAGGAAAGACCTGATTAGAATAAAAATTATAGAGCCTGCCACAAGAGGGCAGGATTTTTTGTTTGATTGTTTTTGTTTTTCAATTTATCAATTATTTTTTAATTTAAAAAGTGTTTTGACTGTTTGCTTGTTAGTTAATCTATTTTAAAAATATTTTTCCTTTGTACATGAATGTGTATGTGAGGGATTGATCTGCATCACCCTCAAAAATTTTTTTTAATTTTCTTTTTCTGTTTCTTTCTTATTTTGTCATTTCCTGTTTTTGTGTATATGTGAATGATTGAGTGTTCAATCTTTCAATTTTATTGTGGTTGTTGGTTTTTGATCTTCTGGGTCTTTTTTATATTTATTTTTTATAGTTTTTTATAGTTTAAGGGGAATAACAATAGATGTGTGAGGGTTCGACCTCAACCTCTTTTTTTTCTTCTTCAGTCTTTTCTGTTTTTCTTCTCTGTTTACTTTGTGCTAGGCATGTGTGTGTTTAGTTTTCTTTGGGGTCATTTTAATTCTGATTGTTTTGTTTCATTTTGTTGTTATTCCAGTTTGTTTCAGAGTGTGTGTATATGTGTTCAATTGCTTTTGCATTGATTTCTGCTTCACATAGTCATATAGAGTGGTAGTGGGGAGTGGATCTCAGGGAACACATACCACAATAAATGAATATTTTAATTTGCAAGTGTTATATGATTCCTAGTGCCCCATCCCCCACTTTATTTGAATATCAAAAACTACAAGAGACAGCAAAGTTTCCCATCCACCACCCTATTTCATAAAAGAACAAATCCAGAGTCCAGATCAGGGAAGAATAGAGGTCTGAGCAAATGTCAGAAGCAGCCTCTCTCACTGACACAGAACAAAAGAGAAAAACAAGTGATGACACAAATGAGGAAAAGCCAAAGGAAGATCTCAGGCAATTTCAAGTTTACTAAAGACAAAACTCCTGAAAACTCAGACCTTGATGCCCAAACAATGGAAGTCACCAAAACTGTCCCCAGAATATGACAATAATTGGGGAATGGTTGGAAAGAGTGAATAGGACTCAAGAAAGACAAGATGCAACACTGAAAGAACTTGTAGCAGATATTATGGCAATAAAAAATTTCATCCAGGAAATAAGTTACAAGAAGACAAGCATGGAAAGCAGAATTAATCTAGCTGAAGAAAGAATCTCAGAACTTGAAGACCAGAACATGGAATTAACCCAATCTGTAAAAAACATAGAAAGAAGACTCAGAAAGAAAGAACAAATCCAATACCAGTTGTGCGATTATTTCAAGAGGCTGAACCTATGTCTGCTTGGTATCCCAGAAGAAGAAACAGAAATGGAGAACAACTTGGATCAAGTATTCTAGGAGGTAATCCAAGAAAATTTTCCCCATCTCACCAGAGATGTGACCAGTCAAACACAAGAGATATAGAGAACCCCCACAAGACATCAAATAAGAATACCCACCCCTAGTAACCCCTAGTACCCACATAGTAATTTGCATACACAAAGTAGGAACAAAATAAAAAATCCTAAGACATCAAGAGAGAAAGGACAGACTCCCTACTGGGAAAAACCAATCAGAATAGCAGCAGACCTATCAGAAGAAACACTACAAGCAAAAAGGGACTGGAGCCCTATATTCAAGGAATTCAAAGATAAACAATTTGAACCAAGACTTTCTTATCCAGACAATCTCTGCTTCATCAGTGATAGAGAATTAAAATCCTTCCCAGACATCCAATCCCTAAGACATTATGCAGCTTCCAGACCAGCTCTACAGGAGACACTTAAAAAGGTATTAAGCACAGAAGAAAGAAGAAACAGATTGACCACACACTCCCCAAGAGAATGGTAGAGCATAGAATCAGCAGAGAATACAGTGCACCAAGAAACTTGAAAACAAACACATACATTAACTCCAAAGCCAAAATAAAACAAGGAAACAAAGTAATAACTTTATAAGATCCTCATGACCAGGATAAACAATCATATTTCAATAATCAACCTGAATGTGAGCGGACTAAATGCACCATTGAAAAGACACAGAATGGCAAACTAGATAAGAAACCATGACTCAATTATTTGCTGCCTCCAGGAGACACATCTCATTTCAAGTGATTTACACAAACTCGAAGTTAAAGGTTGGAAAATGAATTTCCAGGTAAATGAATCACAAAAGAAGACAGGAGTTGCAATCTTAATATCAGACAAAACAACCTTTAAGCTATCAAAAATTTAAAAAGATGAAAAACAACATTGCATAATGATAAAAAGATTCAAACCATCAACCAGAAATATCCATCCTAAACATATACATGCCCAACACAGAAGCACCAGCATTTTAAAACAGCTACTAAATAAACTAAAAAAAGATATTGACTCTAGCACTATTCTAGCAGGGGACTTGAATACCCCAATGACAGCCCCAGATATATCATTGAGGCAAAAAATCAGCAAGGATATCCAGAACCTAAACTTGAAACTTGACCAAATGGACTTAATAGATACCTACAGATTATTCTGCCCAAGAACCACAGACTGCTCATTCTACTCATCACCACATGAAACATACTCCAAGATTGATCATATCTTTGGCCATAAATGAAACATAAAAAATTTTATAAAGTTGAAATCTTGCCATGCACATTCTCAGACCAAAGCGGAATACAAATAAATATTAACACCACCAACATTTCCCCAACGCCCACAAACTCATGGACACTAAATAGCATGATGCTGAACAATGACTGAGTAAACACTGAAATCAAGGGAGAAATCGAAAGATTCCTGGAAACAAATGAAAATGAAGAAACATCTTACCAAAACTTCTGGGATGCCCTGAAAACAGTTCTCAGAGGGGAATTTATATCTATACAAGCACACATCAAGAAAATGGAAAGATCGGAAGGTGAGATCCTAACAAATCACCTAAGGGAGATGGAAAGAGAAGACCACCAAAACCCCTACTTTAGCAGAAGAATCCAAATCACAAAATAAGAGCCCACATACGGGACATAGAAGACAAAAATATCATAGAAAACTTCAACACAAGAAAAAATTGGTTCTTTGAAAGAATTAACAAGATTGTTGGGCCCCTAACCAGAATGACCAAGAAAAAGAGAGAAAAATCCCAAATAAACACAATCAGAAATATAAAAGGTCAAATCACAACTGACCCTGAAGAAATACAAAAGATTATCAGAGATTACTATGTGCACCTGTATGGAAACAAACTTGATAAGTCTAATGAAATGGAGGAATTTCTGACATCACACAACTTCCCCTCATTGAAACAAAAAGACATTGAGACACTAAATAGACCAAAAATCCCCAGGAAATTGACTCTGTCATATGAAAACTACCTACCAAAAAAAAAAAAAAAAAAAAAGCCCTGGACTGGATGGCTTTCCAACAGAATTCTACAAAACATACAAGGAGGAGCAGATATCAATCCTATTGTAAGTATACCAGGCAATTAAGAAAGATGGAATTCTCCCCAAATCATTTTACAAAGTTAACATCACACTGATCTGCAAAGGGGGTAAAGATCCAACAAAAAAGAGAACTACAGGCTAATATCCCTTATGAACATAGTTGCAGAAATCCTCAACAAGATTCTAGCAAATTAGATCCAAAAACATATCTCAAAAATCATCCACCATGACCAAGTAAGCTTCATCCCCAGGATTCAGAGCTGGTTCAACATTCACATGACCATAAATGTCATTAAATACATCAACAGATGTTAAAACAAGAACACATGATTATCTCATTAGATGCAGAAAAAGCTTTTGACAAAAACCAGCATGACTTCTTGAGAAAAACTCTGAAACACCTAGGTGTAGGGGGAACATACCTCAAAATAGTAAGTGCCATCTACGATAAAGCCACAGCTAACATATTGCTAAATGGACAGAAGCTGGAAACATTTCCCCTGAAAATTAACATGATAAGACAGCCCACCCTTATCCCTCTTGTTCAATATTGTGTTGGAAGTCCTAGCTCAGGCAATTAGACAAGAGAAAAAAACAGCATTATCCAAATAGGAAAAGAGGAAGTAAGTCAAGTTATCCCTCTTTGCTTATGATGTGATCCTCTACCTTGAAAATCCAAGAGAATCTGTCAAAACCTGCTAGCACTAATAAAGGAATTTGGCAAAGTTTTAGGGTACAAAACAAATGTGCAAAAGATGTTTGGATTCCTATACACCAACAATAAGCCGGCAGAGATCCAAGTAAATAGCACAATGCCATTCACAATAGCCACAAGAACTGAAATACCTTGGCGTCTTCTTAACCAGAGAAGTGAAAGACCTTTACAATCAGAACTACAAAACACTGCTCAAAGAAATCCAAGAAGACACAAGCAAATGGAAAAATATTCCATGCTCATGGATAGGAAGAATTAAAAATTTAAAAATATCCATTCTACCAAAGGTAATCTACAGATCCAATGCAATACTCATTAGGTTACCAACATCATTCTTCTCAGACCCGGAAGTGACAATACAGAAATTCATATAGAAACATAAACAACCATGAATAGCCAAATCAATCCTTAGAAAAAGAAAAAAAGCAGAAGGTATCACTTTTCCCGATGCCAAACTTTACTATAAGGCTACAGTAATCAAAACAACTTGGTATTGGTACAAGAACAGGTGCATGGACCAATGGAGCAGGATAGAGATTCCAGAAGCAAAGCCTCAATTCCTCAACCAACTCATCATTGACAAAGTCTCCAACAACAACCACTGGGAAGAGGAGAACTTATTCAGTAAATGGTGCTGGGAAAACTGACTGACCACATGCAGAAGATTAAAACAGGACCCCTACCTATCACCATACACAAGAATTAACTCTAAATGGATCAAAGACTTAAATGTAAAACCTCAAACTATAAGAATCTTAAAAAATGCAGGAGACGCTCTTATGGAATTTGAAACTGGCAACCAATTCCTATTCAGAACCCTAAAGACCAATACCTTAAGAAATAAAATAGACAAGTAGGACCTCATCAAACTAACAATCTTCTGCAAAGCAAAAGAAACAATCAAGAGAGCAGGGAGACAGGCCACAGATTGGGAAAAATATTTGCCAACTGTATATCTGACAAAGGCCTAATCTCTAGGATCTACAAGGAACTCAAACACGCCAAAAGGAAAAAAACAAACAGGCCCTTTAAAAAATGGACGAAAGACACGAATAGACACTTTTCAAAAGAAGATATATGGACAGCCAACAGACACATAAAAAAGTCCTCAGCCTCTCATCATCAGAGAAATGCAAATCAAAACCACACTGAGATACCACCTAACCACTGTACGAATGGCCATCATTAATAAAACAAACAACAATAGATGCTGGCAAGGATGTGGAGAAAAAGAAATGCTTCTACACTGCTGGTGGGAATGTAAACTAGTGCAACCTCTTTGGAAGACAGTGTGGCGATTTCTGAAAGAACTGGAAATTGGCCTTTCATATGACCCAGCAATTCCCCTACAGGGAATATATCCGAAGGAACTCAAATCATAGTACAAAAAGATACCTGTACACATATGTTTGCTGTAGCTCTATTCACTATAGCAAAAACATGGAACCAACTATGTTGCCCATCGAAGCTGGACTGGATAAAGAAAATGTGCTACATAAACACAATGGAATATTATGCAGCCATAAAGAAGGACAAATTTATGGACTTTTCAGCAACTTGGATGGATTTTGAGTCAATCATACTCAGTTATCTATCCCAGAAACAAAGAACAGAGTACCATGTGTTTTCACTCATAAGTAGACCTTGAACAAATATAATACTATAAGAAAATGTTTGGTAGTAATATGAAACTGTCAGGGGAGGGGTGGTGGGATTGACAGTTGATAGAATCTGCTAGGGGAGGGAGGGGCATACCACATCAACAAGGGTACCTGCATAACCAACGTTTGTATTCCTAACCCTGAGTTGTACCCCATATCTTTATAATAAAATAAGTAAATTTAAAAATGTATGTATCAGGGAGATATGGAAGGGAAGGGGATTATATTGATTATAAGATAGTGATCAGTTTTATGGAAGAACCTTAAAAGGAAATCATCCAAGAGAATTTCTTTTATAATTTCTTTGTATTTATGTAGTATGTTTTGCAATGACTTAAATATTCTTTACAGTCATTACCAAACTCATGAGAGAGAAGCAGGAAATATAATATTTATTACCATAGCCATGGAGAAGCCATGTTTTATTATATGCTTATATCCTTGAATATTTCTTGGAACTGGAGAAGAGTAAATGTACAATCCGACTTTAATATAAAAGGAGTCAGTGCAAATACAAATGGAAACAAAAGAAACATATCTGTTCTTGTGCCCTAAAGGCAGCTGGCAGAAAGAGCTTCTCAGACAAATCACCATGGTATACCATGGTATAATGTCAAAGTATAGACCATCTCTTATAAGGGGAGGGAGAAGTTATTCTATGCACTACTACAGCTTTCATTAATGTAAAAATAATAAAAGTGATATTCCTCATTACCCCATCAACTAATCAAATGTAGTCATACATTTATTTGAATTTTTAAACATTGTTTGGGTCTTTTCCTATAGAATGAAATAATTTCTTCTCCATGCATTTTATTCATAATACCTATATGTTTAAGTTAGCAAAAAGCAAGGAACTTATGTAAAACCTTCCAGTGATAATTTAAGAAACAGTAGTAGATTTAAAAAAAAAACCTATAATAAGACAGTTTCATTTAATCCTGAGGACTCTGATAGCAGTGTTTCGTGTCTGGGTTTGTTTGGCTTTCCCCAGCATATGTGTTTGCACAGGTTCACCAGCTTCTGAAAGTATTTAGAGAAATGTTTCTGCAGCTTAATTCCCCACATAAATGGTAATTTCATGGCAGTTTTTGAAATAAATATTTTTTTTAACTTGAAAGTATTTTGGAACTATTCCTAATACATAAACAAATACTTAAATCTCAAAGTGATATTTGACCAGCAATTTGAAACCTAATAACAGTTCTCTGAAAAATATGAATTCATATCTGATTGTAGTGCTGCCACCTTATGTTGGTTCTGCTCTCTTTCACACTTAATCTGCATAGCATGTTGTGATGAATTGCACCAAAACTCCAATTAAGGCTGCTTCTTGGTCACTGATAGTGTGTGTACTGTGTGATGTCCTACAGGGACACATCCTCCATCTTCTTTATCGTCATCATCATCACTATCATCATGAATGCAACATCCTTTGAACTCTGTCTCAGTCACCATGCTAAGCATTACACACATATTTTATTTCCAGCAGTAACCCTCTGAGAAAGATATATTCCCATTTTATAGATGAGGAACTAATTCTTTTGGGAATTAAGAACTCTTCTAATCAGTCATGGCCTTATAGAAACCTACATTTTAGTGAAAAGGAAAAGATAGGAGTCAGAAGAGTGACTCCGAAGTTCAAATACAAAAAAGCAAACAATATGCCGTTGCTTAAATGTAACACAAGTTAAAAAATCCTCCTAAGTAAATAATTAAACACAAATATAAAACCCCACAAATAATATCTGTCTGAAGTTATGAAGGAAAAGAAGTAATTATAAAAAAAGGAAAATGGATTAACAAATATTTAGGTATTTTTTTTTTTTGCTACTTGATGTTCCATGTCTCTGTGAGTTTAGGGTCTTATACAAATGGAAACTAAAGAGACATATCTGTTGGGGAGATATTTTGGAGTATTTCCTCTTACCTGTAGAAGAGGATGCCAAAGAAGAGTTGATTTACTAATATTGGTGGAAATTGAAAAAACATAAAACAGAATATTTTGATTTTTTATTAAAAATGAATTTTGAAACTATTAACCACTACTGATTTATTTCAAATGCAAGTAATAATATCAGCATGAAGGTAGAACTAGAGAAACCATTCAATACACCATTAATAAATGTTTAAAAATGTAATCTTAATATGAAGAAATTATATTTATAAATGCAGTGTTTTAAATGCAAATATTCACAAGAGATAGGTTGCTAATGGTATGAAATCTAAAAAAAATGCTAATATTTAGGAATTTATACCACAGTATTTTTGCAACTTGCCTGTCCACCTTCCTGCTGGCCTGCCTGCCCACCCAACTGCCTACCCTTCCTCTCTCACCTCTCCTTCCCCTCTCTCCTTGTTTTTTTTTTAAGAGCCAGGTCCTTGTTATGGTCCTCAGGCTGACCTCAGATTCTGGACCCAAGTGATTCCCCCACATCAGCCTTCTGACCATAATTCTTTAGTGTATATTTCCTTCTAATTCAAGATCTCTTTATCTTCTTTCTGTCTTAAAGACATTTATTTTTTAAATGGTTACCATTCAGTGGCTTTTCTCATAATGCTGATAGCTGACAACCCTGAAGGAAGTCTAGATAGAATTTAATGATTAAAAACTATACTTTCTGAGACTACAGAATTTTCTTTAAAAAGCAATTCTGAACAAATAATCACAAAATAGGGTTTTTCTGCATTTGCTGTAATGGACCCCATATTAGTTATCTATCAGATTTTAAATGCAGTAACATTTGTTAAGTAACATTTGCTAAGAAGAGCTTTGCCAGGTGGAAAGAAGGCAGTGGATAAGGACATTAAATTAAAATAATGAGCTACTAAAAAGATAATGAACCAGGTGGTTCCAAAACAATTCACCTCGGGGTGGGTGCAGAAAGAAGAGAGGAACTTTGAAACTAGGTTTGCCTGCTTTTTCAAAGAGAGGTGGCTCATTTACCTCAACAAAGTGCTGACTGTAATGGGGCAGGGGATGGAGGGTGTGACCATAAAGAGGCAGATTGTGGTCTCTGCACATGCTTACTGACTTGGTCACCCAGAGCTTCCAGACAGTTTGTCCCCCTCTTCCCCTGGAAGAATGATTCTAGAGACATAATCGACCCTGAAGTTAAAGGAAATTAGCCTACTATGTTAGTGTTTAAATTACTATTCAGTATTCAGCTAGAATTTAGCAGATGACTCAATAAGATAATGTTTGGGAAAATGCTTTATAGATTCTAAAGTTCTCTGGAATTACCAAGTAATATGTTAATTGCATGGCATGAATAAATCTGATCCTCAGCATTAGGACTTTCGTTATTAGTATAGGATAAAGAAAAATAGACTGAGGCAAAGCCAGTCTAAATTTGGAGCTTTGAAACTCCATTAATTAATAGGAGATACCATTTTTATTGTCTCTTCTTCCTTGATATACCTTAAAATAATATTCAAGAATAATTATTTTGCCTTTACTAAAATTCAACATTCAAAGTGATCACATTTACAAATATAGTGATCAGAATACAGAAAAAATGACTGATAATATTCAAAACAATATTGTCCCCAACTGGAAAAGTTTCTTTTTCTCTTTTGTTCCAATTTTTACTACACAAAAAATAATAGAACATTAATTGATATAATGTTTTCTGTATGTTGGACTCTGTAATTAGTATGTTTTATGCAATCTTCATTTCTTTTTTGAGTTGGAGTCCCACTCCATCACCCAAGCTGGAGTGCAGTGGCACATTCATGGCCACCACAGTATTGACCTGCTGGGCTCAGGTGATCCTTCCACCTCAACCTTCCAAGTAGGTGGAACTACAGGCATGTGCTTTCATGCCTGGCTAACGTTTTTTTATTTATTGTAGAGACAAGGTCTTGCCAAATTGCCCGGTATGTTCTTGAACATGTGGGCACAGGTAATCCTCTCACCTCAGTCTCCCAAAGTGCTGGGATTACAGGCTTGAGTCACCACACCTGGCCAGTCTTCATTTCTTATTCAACACTCTAGATAGGTGTTATTGTAGCCACACTGAGGATCCTGTGGAACAGAGAGGTTAAGTAAGTTTCCCAAGGTTATATGCTAACAAATTTTATAGTCAGGATACAAGCCTAGGTCCCTTGGACTCCAGAACCCGGGTCCCTGTCTATATGCTTTATGTCAAATGTGCTGAACTTATGCCCCCACCACTACCTTTTTGACTATTGTTTTAAGATTTTTTTTTAAATTCAATTTTTTCACATATACATGCAATGTGCTGTAAATAGAGATTGAAATGTATCAATGAAGACATTTAAAATTCTGTATGAGTAGAGGATATTCTGAAAATTTAAGAGACCTGCCTGTTATAAATCAGGTAACCTATTTATTCTGCCAGAGAAAATTTGTATATTTTAAAAGGTGTATTTGGAGAAGAATAAATAAATGGAGCTGGGCTTGGTGGCTCAGCCTGTAATCCTGCACCTTTGGGAGGCTGAGGTGAGTGGATTGCCTGAGCCCGTGGGTTCAAGACCCGCCTGGGCAGTGAGAG